>NC_091227.1:26351322-26508822 GCF_040958095.1 Procambarus clarkii
CCTGCTCTTCCCTCCTAAGTTCATCGCTATATACAACTAATATGGAAGAAATATCCAACAAATACAACTCCAAGGTTTGCCAGAGAGCAAACGTATTCAGCACCGGGAACACCTGCTTCCCCCCCTCCGCCACTCGAATCACCAAACTACCTGTACGTCGCCTGCTCATCGCTGATTGGCTGCGTGTCCAGTTGCACCTGCCCTCCACCCACCACACTACCTGATGTCTGGGGCCACACGACCTACAAACCTCAGAATATCCAGTGCTTTCAACAAGTTAACACGTCTCGTTGGTAGACTAAGCTCTGGCTTACGTGTACTAAGAGAGGTGGCAGCTTAAAGCCAATATTCCTGCACCTATTCTGATTGTATATTGTTCACTTGTTATTACTCACTTGTCTTAACGTAACTTTTCATTTTGTCATTTGATTATTCTTATTATTTTGATTGATTGATTTTATGATACGAATTTTATGTCCATTTTATTCATGTTTTGCTTTTCTAACGTAATTAAAATCTCATTGTTAAATTTACTTGCGTTTTGTGTGTCTTCCCATTACCTTACCACAGACGAAGTTCCAGATTTTCTATTTTTTGTTTCTATATGTGACGAGGCCATACCCCTAGCTTTTGAACAGCCGAACACCAACGCGTTACCGTCACAACAGTAATAAGGAAAGAGAGGGAAGGTAGGGAAGGAAGCGGAGTGGCCCTACTCATGAAAAAGAAATGGAGTTTTAAGGAGATGGCTATCCTGGGCTGTGAGGGGTTCAGAGACTACATAGCAGGCACCATAACAATGGGAGGACCAAGAATAGTAGTAGCAGTAGTATACAACCCTCCACCAAATGACAGAAGACCCAGTCAAGAGTATGAAAACAACAAAATGGCAGTTAACACTATAATTGAGTGGGCAGCCTGTAGAAATAGATCCCACCTGCTCATCATGAGGGACTTCAATCACAGAAGGATTGACTGAGAGAACAAGAAACCGCATGGAGGCGAGGATACGTGGAGAGCCAAACTACTGGAGGTGGTGACTAGAAACTTTTTAACTCAACATGTCAGAGAACCCAAAAGGATGAGAGGAAATGACGAACCAGCGAGACTCGACCTAGTCTTCACTCTGAACGAATCCGACATAAGAGAAATCGGTTTTGAGGCCCCAGTAGGAATGAGTGACCACAGTGTACTGGTGTTTGACTACCTGATTGAAGAAGGGTTATTGATCTCGAGGAGGGATACCGAAACTAAAAGGTTAGTATACCGAAAGGGAAACTATGAGGAGATAAGAAAATTCCTAACAGAAATAGCATGGGAAAGACGGTGCAAGATATGATGGACTACATCACGCAGAAGTGCAAGGACGCAGCAAACAAGTTTGTCCCAGCCCAAAAGGAAAAGAGTGAAATGAAAATGAGAAACCCTTGGTTTAATCAGAGATGTAGGCTAGCTAAGCAGCAAAGTAAAAGGGCATGGAGAAACTATAGGAATAACAGGACACTGGAGAGCAGAGAAAGATACCAGAATGCCAGAAATGAATATGTCAGGATGAGAAGAGAGACAGAAAGACAATACGAAAATGACATCGAAAGCAAGGCAAAGACTCAGCCTAAATTGCTGCATAGCCACATCAGGAGAAAAACAACAGTAAAGGAACAGGTTATGAAATTAAGGATAGGGGCAGAAGGATTCACTACAAACGACAAGGAAGTGTGTGAGGAACTGAATAAGAAATTCCAGGAGGTCTTCACCTTAGAGCAAGGAGAAATTCCAGAGATAAGAGAGGGAATAACTAACCAGGAACCACTGGAAGAGTTTGAGATTACCAGCGGGGAATTAAGGAAGTGTTTACTAGAATTGGATGTGTCAAAGGCTATAGGCCCAGAGGGAATCTCCCCTTGGACACTAAAGGAAGGAGCAGAAGAACTGTGCCTAACACTCTCCATAGTGTATAACAAATCACTGGCAACAGGGGAACTGCCAGAAATTTGGAAAGCAGCTAACGTAGTCCTGATATACAAGAAAGGGGATAGACAGGAGGCACTGAATTACAGGCCGGTGTCCCTAACCTGCATACCATGCAAGCCGATGGAAAAGATTGTGCAAAGAAAGCTAGTGGAACATCTGGAGCGAAAGAACTTTGTAACACAGCATCAACATGGGCTCAGGGATGGCAGGTCCTGCCTCCCAGGGTTACTTGAATTCTACGACCAGGCAACAAAAATAAGGCAAGAAAGAGAAGGGTGGGCAGACTGCATATTTTTGGATTGTCAGAAAGCCTTTGATACAGTGCCACACAAGAGGCTAGTGAAAAAGCTGGAGTGAAAGAGAAGGTACACCATTGGATAAAGGAGTACCTAAGCAACAGGAGACAATGATTCAGTGTGAGGGGTGAGTTCTCAGATTGGCGAGACGTTACGAGTGGAGTCCCGCAGGGGTTTGTCCTTGAACCTATACTGTTTCTGATATATGTAAATGATCTCCCAGAGGGTATAGAATCGTTTCTCTCAATGTTTGCCGACGATGCAAAAATTATGAGGAGGATTGAAACTGAGGATGATAGTAGGAGGCTACAAGATGACCTAGACAGACTGAGTGAATGGTCCAACAAATTGCTGTTGAAGTTCAACCCGAGTAAATGCAAAGTAATGAAACTAGGCAGTGGAAACAGGAGGCCAGACACAGGATACAGAATAGAAATGAAGTACTTATGAAACGGACAGAGAGAAAGATCTAGGAGTTGATATCACACCAAACCTGTCTCCTGATGCCCACATAAAAAGAATAATGTCTGCAGCATATGGGAGGCTGGCTAACATCAGAACAGCATTCAGGAACCTGTGTAAGGAATCATTCAGAATCTTGTACACCACATATGTAAGACCAATCCTGGCGTATGCGGCCCCAGCCTGGAGCCCGTACCTTGTCAAGCATAAGATGAAGCTGGAAAAAGTCCATAGGTGTGCCACTAGACAAGTCCCAGAACTAAGAGGCATAAGTTACGAGGAAAGGCTGCGGGAAATGCACCTTACGATACTGGAAGACAGAAGAGTAAGGGGAGACATGATCACAATTTGCAAAATCCTCAGCGGAATCGACCGGGTAAACAAGGATAAACTATTCAACACTGGTGGTACGCGAACAAGGGGACACAGGTGGAAACTGAATACCCACATGAGCCAAAGGGACGTTAGAAGGAACTTTTTCAGTGTCAGAGTAGTTAACGGATGGAATGCTTTAGGCAGTGATGTGGTGGAGGCTGACTCCATACACAGTTTTAAATGTAGATATGATAGAGCCCAGTAGGCTCAGGAATCTGTACATCAGTTGGTTGATGGTTGAGTGGTGGGACCAAAGAGCCAGACCTCAACGCCCGCAAGCTCAACTAGGTGAGTACAACTAGGTGAGAACACACACACACACACTTGAAACAGCTCGTACCAGCTGTCTAACTCCCAGGTACCTATTTACTGCTAGGTGAACAGGCTCATTAGGGTGAAATAAACTCTGCACATTTGTTACAGCCATCGCCGGGGATCGATCCCCGGAACCTAGGATTACAAAACCCGAGTGCTGTTCATTCAGCCACCAGACACCTGTATTACCATGTATGTATGCATGTATGTATATATTTATGTATTAGTTGACATGGACTTGAAACCTGCCATATACTGCGGGTATGTTGACGACATTTTTATGCAGGTACCTGATGTCACACGTCTGCAGTAGCTGGGCATTCAAGCAGAATTTTGTGTTGAGTTTCATGTACGAGATGGAGAATGATGGGAAGCTGCCCTTTCTAGATGTAAAAATCACGGAAAGAAACAGAGGCCTCCACACTGCAGTTTACACTAAGGAAACAAACATAGGAATGTGCCTCAAAGCCAATATTGACTGCCCAGACAGGTACAAGAGAAGTGTTGTCAATGCTTATGTCAACCGGGCTCTCAGCCACAGCTCAGGATGGAAGAAAGTCAATGAAGAACTCTGTTGGGTAAGGCAGGTCCTAGTCAACAATGGCTTCTCTAACAGTTTTGTTGAAGACGCTATAAAAAGAATGGTGAAATGCCATACACCAAATGTCAACACCAGCAATCAACAGCCAATTAATGCACAACTATATTCTACCTACTTCAAGACCCTGAACCAACTTAGCAGCAGCAGGAGGAGGTATGGGCCAATAGGCCTTCTGCAGTTACTTCCATTCTTATGTTTTCATACCCAATTTATACCCATAGTTTCGTGTTTTGTCTTGTGTTTGTCACCTCGCCAAAAACTTTTGTGCCATATCACCTCACCCAAAACGAGTATAAGTATGATGAACTTTTATTTTGTAAATTAAGTCTTTGGAAATGTAATAAGCATTACGAAACGCGTTCATGCGTCAGACCATAATTATAATTGAATTTTGGAGAATTGATATTTTAATTAGCACCTCCCTCAACTTCATTTCAGTAGATAATCTGCTTGAAGCAGTCAAAGCGGCGTCCACCAGGACCTTGACCCACATCCCCAAGGCTGCCCATCACCAAGCAGCAGCCAAAGTCACCAGTCTGCTGACAAAGGTCAACAATGCTCCCAGAACCACTGGATCGTGGCACAATCTCCTTCTATTTGGGAATCAATGCCTAGTATTACCGCCCAGGAGAGACAAGTCATTAGTAACCACTGTAATCAGGGCTCTTAATGAATTCCCTCCAGCAGACAACCTGATCTGCCTCCCCCCTTGTGCCAAGAACACCAGCAGCAGGACGTCCAAAAATAACTCACCTGGGAACCACAAAATGAGAGCACAGATCACCAGGAAAATAGAAGAGGGCAACCACAGGTGCCATCAGAATCATGACCAGCGATGACACTATTTCCCCCAGGAACGCCATGACAGCAGAGACTCTTCAAGACAAACATCCACCCAGAGCCCAGAAAGCAGCAGGGATCCCCAGGAAAATAATGCTGGCATAGAACCATTGACTGTTCGAGAATCTGAGGTGTACAAAGCATGTCGGAAATCCGACACACCTAATAACATGGTTATCCCCATAAAGAAATAGAATGGGTGATTCCGTGACGTCATTGACACCACGTATTTACATTACCCTAATTCTGTTTATACAACAGTCTAGCGTTTAAATTTAATAAAAAAGTGTTCACTAAGACTGAATATAATTACTAACACCAAAATATAGCTTGACTCCCTTGTTACTGTAAAATTAAATCTAGAAGTAGAACCACCAAAACATTGGAACAAGGAGGGAGGGAGCGTCACTTACACACTGAGACAATAACATCAGGACACACACTGTAGAGAGTCGCCATAGAAGCTGATTTAACTCGTCAGTCACCCAGATTACGTATCAACAAGCGAGCAACCAGCAACACAGCCTCTCAACAACCGCAGCACCAACAGTATCCGTCTTACCAAGTATTTACGTTTAATTTGTGCACAATTTACTCATAAATAGGTAAGTGGTTATGATGCATGGAGAAAACACACCAACATGTACGTTTACACAGCTTAACACTCTCATATATCATGTCATACCTGTAATTATATGTTTAGGGAACCTTTATTAATTCCTTACATCCCAAACAGATAATTGTGATTTGGAGTAACAAGAAGCTGAGCAGACAGTTGGACCATATATATAATTATTACCTAGCTGTACACCAAACTTTGTAGCCTCAGACAGCCACCATTACATGGCACTCAGAGGCACAGGGCCACACCCATCTTTGATGCTACAATTACACAGTCTTAGCAGGCCCCTTCAACAGGAACAGCTAAGCCCTCTTTTTGTATAATACTGTAAAAGTAGTGCTCATAATTATTAATTAATCAATGCCATAATAGTAGTAGATTAGACCACCAAAAGTGGTATGATTTATAATTTATATTTATAAGGTAAACAAGTTGTGGTTTAAGAAGGAGCCATCTCAGAGTGGTTTAAGCTGCAAATTGTCCCCCCAAATTGTGTGAGATAAATTCAGGCAGCTGAATCAGTACATTCAGTCCACTCACTTAATTATTTACTGCTTAATTATCTAACTTATTACTAAGAACTAACAAAGAAAATTAATCAGATAAAAAATTACCTTGTTAAAGTCAATTAAAAATAAGTAAAAATATTTAGTATTTACAGAATTAAAATAGAATTAAGCTACTAGGATTTTCCCACATAATTTATGGTCCTTCGAACCGGATTCAAGATCCTGATTGGAATATCTATATATATAACATTAGTGCATTATTTTACACAATATTTACATATACATTAATTACAGCAGGAAGACACTGCTATACATTTTACATTTTTCTAGCCTAACTTTTTCAATCTCGGCTCATAGCAAACAGAACTTACAACAAGCACTCTTATTGTTCTGAGGCCTGTACCAAAAGAAGAATTGTGCTTTTTCATTACAAGAGGTTGATAAGAGGCTAATTTACTCATAAATGTATATGCCCTTATAATTTTTGTGTTTATATAAACATTACTTTTAACATTGTACCCTTACTCTAACAATTACTGCATGCCACATTATTTACAACTAATTCTTGCACAAGGGTAGGACATTTTAGGCTGGTGTTGTACAGCAACCTAGTCTAATTTATTGTGATAACCTGGTGTAAGGGTAAGAATTTTACACTTGTCTTGAGTTGAACATATATTACAACCTAGCAAGCACATATTTTTATGCAGTATTCATGACAACCCGAGTTGTGTTGTCTATATAATATCACCATAACTGTAGTAATAATTTAACTATAATCCTTTCACCTTTGAGTGTTAACCTGTGTCTCTGTACCAACCAAGAGTGATAAAGAAGGGCTAACTTGAGGAATTCCAGCATTGATGCAAGCTTACCACTCAAATTATAGTGTGTATGATTATATAGTGTATTTTGTAAATGATAAGCAGCTCTAGTTCGGAAACTAGTCGCTCTACTAATTCAAGTGCCAGAAACAGTCCAAATCACAGTCCAACAAGGCCTAGCAAATACTGCCATGATATCAACTGCCAAAAATGTTTAAAGCGACCCTCTCTGGCATGAAGGGCCACTTAACCCGACAGATAAAAAAATGTGAGGATTTAAGTAATCAAACTCCAGTTAATTATGTAGTACTGAAAGGCTATTATAACGTTGCACAGACCAAATACCAACATGTGCTGCAACAAATCATGAAATATTAGGATATCCTCGCCACAACCAGTATCAAAGAAGAGGCAATGGACGATGTAATACAAGAAAACTCAGATTACGAAGATGCAATGCATGCAAAGTTACAACAATTTGACGATTTAATAACCACACATAAGGCCAATACAAATATTGCAGCCACAGCTTCCTAAAACCAGACACAACAAGAAGTCAAATTCCCTCTCTCAGTCTCCCAACTTTCTCTGGTACAGAGGACGAGAGTTGGGACAACTTCTGGAACAAATTTGTTGATTTTGTGGATTCTAATGCCAATGTAGCAAAGACAACAAAGTTTACATATTTACAGGGTGTCTTAAAGAATGAAGCATTAAAAGTGGTTTGTAATCTGACCTTTACGGATGACGGGCACGACAATGCAGTACAGCTCCTTAAGGATAATTATGCTAAGCCAGAAAGGACTATCAGTTTTCTAACCCAGAAGCTGTTGGATATTAACCCTAAGATGATACAGCTGACTCACTCCAAGCCTTTAGATTGGAGCTTGAGTCTTTGCTCAAGGCACTTTAAAAACAAGGTCAACCTGGAGGAATCAGACTGGATAATCCAAGTCCATATGAAACGCAAATTACCCAGTGATGTACTGGATAAGTTCTTTGTTTTATATAACAAATCTTCTCTGACAGTAAAGGAGATATCCGAAGGTTTGCGTTCCATCACAGAAAGACAACGAGATAACCCAGATGGAAAATCGACATCTAAACCTTCGTCTACCACTAATAGTAAACAACAGAGTTCAAACAGTACTCCAAATAAATCTAAAACAGCTTCCCACTCCCCATAGTGGAAACAAGGCAGAGTAGGCACATATGCAGTGGGTCCCTCCAAACCTACCGTTAATGTGTCACCCAAAACGGTGACATCCCAAGATGCTGCACGCATTGAGTCACAAGTATGTTGACCAAACCACACACTAGAAGGTGAAGGGACGACGACGATTCGGTCCGTCCTGGACCATTCTCAAGTCGCCAATCGACTTGAGATTGGTCCAGGATGGACCGAAAACGTCGTCGTCCCTTAACCTTCTAGTGTGTGGTCTGGTCAACATCCAAGATGCTGTTAACGTCTGGAGGCCATGTGTGTTCTGTGAAGAACAACTACCATGTACAGCTTCAAAGCTTACCCTGATCATGCTACACGTATAAAACGACTCAAGGAGTTACGTAAATGTACCAGGTGTATAAAGTCACATAATCTCGACACCTGTATAACTCATATATGCACCTGCCATAAGGGTCAGCACCATACAGCATTTTGTGGGAACTCAAGTACAAAGTCTCCCAAACCACAGGAGGAAGAAGGAACTTCTGCTTTAGTACAGCTTTGTACTGTGTTACCTGACATAAGTGTCTTCTCAACAAGATCTGATCATAAATCAGCTCTACCCACTGCTCAATTGATCATTAAAATGGAAAGTCCAAGGTCACCATTCGTGGATTATTTGACCAAGGATCCCAAATGACTTTTATGTCAAAGGAGTTGGTAGATGTCTTGAAACTCAAACCTGTATGAGAAACACGAATAAAACATAGCAGGATTCCTGACTAACTCAGGAGCCCAAGTCTTCAAGGTAGTACAACCTAAAGTACGTTTAGGAGGTTATGTCTGAACGATACAAGCTCTTGTAGTAGATAGATTCCCAACAGACCTGTATATATATGATCTACGGACAACAGCCAAATTCCTGAAAGAAAAGGCAATCAAATTGGCTGAAAAAATCTCATCAGACCACCTCTCCAATATTGGAATCCTTATGGGGATCAAATGTCTACCATAAGTTTATCAAAGGAAAGAAAGAGAAACAAGGAATGAACTTGTTACCATCTGCAGGTGGCTATTTGCTAACAGGCCCATTATTACAGCTGAAGCAACTCGCACCTGTAGACCACCAACAAACCAACCCAGTAATGGTTGCATGACTAGGAGAACAGTTTCCACTGCAATTCAGAGACATGTCCGAGGATGAACTTGATCCCCCAGTACATAAATTATGGGACCTGGCAACTCTTGGCATTGTCCCTGAACAACCTAGCCTAGATGATGACTGGACTTACAAACAATACCTGGACTTGGTTATCTACAGAGATAATCAATACTGGCTCAGGTTACCATGGAAGCTGAGTCACCCTCAAATACCCGTTAACCATTTTATGGCACAAACCCAATTAAGATCACAGGTGTTGCGCTTACAAAGACATCCTGAGAACTTGAAATTGTACCATGAAATAATACAGAAGCAACTCGATGACAAATTTATCGAAGTTGTCACTAGTGATAACCCAAAGGAAGGGACACTACCTGCCACACCACCCAGTACTGGAAAATTCAGCTACTGCCCCACTACGGATAGTATTTAATTGCAGCGCTAAGACAAGGCAGAATAGCGTTTCGTTAAATGAATGCCTTAACTGGCCTTAGCCTGACACAAAGGCTATACAACGTGCTGTTAAAGTTCCGTATTGGGAGTTACACATACACGGCCGACATCAGCAAGGCTTTCCTTGGGGTAGGTCTCCAAGAAGAAGACCGTAACTACACAAAGTTCCTATGGATCAAGGATCCTAACGATCCAAACAGTAAATTAATCACTTACAGGTTAGCGTCTGTTTTGTTTGGCACCACGTCTTCACCATTTCTGCTTCAAGCTACCTTAGACACGCACTTGAAGAAGTCCAATAGCCCAAGCAAAACAGAAATTAGCAATAACTTGTATGTGGACAATTTCCAAGGAACAACCAGCAGTGAGAGTAAACTGCTGAACATATACCACGAGGTCAATCGAGAATTAATGGGAGCAAATATGCCTCTCCAGTCATGGGTCTCCAACAATGCCAAATTAAATCAACTGATTGCAACTGAATTTCCCGACTACCAGGTACCCGAGAGGACAAAAGTCCCAGCAAACACAAATCATCTACACAACGTTCGCCTATCTCTTCCCATAGGTGTGGGAATGATTTGCATTGAGAATGGTGCAGGAGAGCCTTTGAGAAACTTTTACTCAAAAAATCCAAACACAAAGGTTTAATTATAAATTGTTTTTCTACAATTATTTTCTTCCAAATGTAAAACAAATAGTTTTTACATGTTTAAATATAAAATTTATGGAGTTTTTTTGTAAAATTCATTAATAAATTGTGAATGATAATATTGGCTGAGTGAAACCTTTAAAATCCATTTAGTTATAATATGAACAGAAAAAGTAGTTTTCCAAATTTTCTAAAAATCGCTCTTTTTAACACAATTTGACTCCTTATGCATTCCACTAAACACTAATATCATGTTTAAATATATAATTTATGTATTGTTCCCTAAGATAATTTATATAAATTATAAAAGTTGCTGGAAAGTGGTGAGAAAGAATCTGTAAAAGGTTTTGTTGTCTTATATTGGCGTGTTCTTATTAACTAGAGTGAGTAAGAGTGAGCGAGAGTGGGTAAGAGTGAGTAAGAGTGACTGAAGGTGAGTGAGAGTGCCAGAGAGTGTGTAAGTGTGAGTAAGAGTGAGTATAAGTAAGAGTGACTGAGAGTAAGAGTGACAGAGTGAGTAAGAGTGAGAGTAAGGGTGACAGAATGAGTAAGAGTGAGAGTAAAGTGATTGAGAGTAAGGGTGAGTATGAGAGTAAGAGTGATTGAGAGTTAGAGTGAGAGTAAGAGTTAGTGAGAGTAAGAGTGATTGAGAGTAAGAGTGATTGAGAGTAAGAGTGATTGAGAGTAAGAGTGATTGGGAGTAAGAGTGATTGAGAGTAAGAGTGATTGGGAGTAAGAGTGATTGGGAGTAGGAGTTAGAGTGAGAGTAGGAGTAAGAATGAGAATAAGAGTGATTGAGAGTAAGAGTAAGAATGAGAGTAAGAGTGATTGAGAGTAAGAGTGATTGAGAGTAAGAGTGATTGAGAGTAAGAGTGATTGGGAGTAAGAGTGATTGGGAGTAAGAGTAAGAGTGAGAGTAAGAATGAGAATAAGAGTGATTGAGAGTAAGAGTGATTGGGAGTAAGAGTAAGAGTAAGAATGAGAGTAGGAGTGATTGAGAGTAGGAGTGATTGGGAGTAGGAGTGATTGGGAGTAAGAGTGATTGAGAGTAAGAGTAATTGAGGGTAAGAGTATGAGAGTAAGAGTGAGAGAGTGAGTATGAATGGGTAAGGGTGACTGAGAGTGAGTAAGAGTGACAGAGTAAGAGTGACAGAGAGTAAGAGTGACAGAGTAAGAGTGACAGAGAGTAAGAGTGACAGAGTAAGAGTGACAGAGTAAGAGTGACAGAGAGTAAGAGTGACAGAGAGTAAGAGTGACAGAGAGTAAGAGTGACAGAGAGTAAGAGTGACAGAGAGTAAGAGTGACAGAGTAAGAGTGAGTATGAGAGTGAACAAGGATGACTGAGAGAAAGAGTGAGTAATAGTGCGTAAGAGTGATTGAGAGTTAGAGTGAGAGTAAGAGTGATTGAGAGTTAGTGAGAGTAAGAGTGATTGAGAGTAAGAGTGATTGAGAGTAAAAGTGATTGAGAGTAAGAGTGATTGAGAGTAAGAGTGATTGGGAGTAAGAGTGATTGAGAGTAAGAGTGATTGGGAGTAAGAGTGCTTGGGAGTAGGAGTAAGAATGAGAATAAGAGTGATTGAGAGTAAGAGTGAGTAAGAGTAAGAATGAGAGTAAGAGTGATTGAGAGTAAGAGTGATTGAGAGTAAGAGTGATTGGGAGTAAGAGTGATTGAGAGTAAGAGTGATTGGGAGTAAGAGTGATTGGGAGTAGGAGTAAGAATGAGAATAAGAGTGATTGAGAGTAAGAATGAGTAAGAGTAAGAATGAGAGTAAGAGTGATTGAGAGTAAGAGTGATTGAGAGTAAGAGTGATTGGGAGTAAGAGTGATTGGGAGTAAGAGTAAGAGTGAGAGTAAGAGTAAGAATGAGAATAAGAGTGATTGAGAGTAAGAGTGATTGGGAGTAAGAGTAAGAGTAAGAATGAGAGTAGGAGTGATTGAGAGTAGGAGTGATTGGGAGTAGGAGTGATTGGGAGTAAGAGTGATTGAGAGTAAGAGTAATTGAGAGTAAGAGTATGAGAGTAAGAGTGAGAGAGTGAGTATGAATGGGTAAGGGTGACTGAGAGTAAGTAAGAATGACAGTAAGAGTGACAGAGAGTAAGAGTGACAGAGAGTAAGAGTGACAGAGAGTAAGAGTGACAGAGAGTAAGAGTGACAGAGAGTAAGAGTGACAGAGTAAGAGTGACAGAGAGTAAGAGTGACAGAGAGTAAGAGTGACAGAGAGTAAGAGTGACAGAGAGTAAGAGTGACAGAGTGTAAGAGTGACAGAGTAAGAGTGACAGAGTAAGAGTGACAGAGAGTAAGAGTGACAGAGAGTAAGAGTGACAGAGAGTAAGAGTGACAGAGAGTAAGAGTGACAGAGAGTAAGAGTGACAGAGAGTAAGAGTGACAGAGTAAGAGTGACAGAGAGTAAGAGTGACAGAGAGTAAGAGTGACAGAGAGTAAGAATGACAGAGAGTAAGAGTGACAGAGTAAGAGTGACAGAGAGTAAGAGTGACAGAGAGTAAGAGTGACAGAGTAAGAGTGACAGAGAGTAAGAGTGACAGAGAGTAAGAGTGACAGAGAGTAAGAGTGACAGAGAGTAAGAGTGACAGAGTAAGAGAGTGAGAGTGATTATGAGAGAGTTAAGAGTGTGAGGTGTGAGAGAGTAGCAGGCCAGGGAGGCAGGATGTGTGGTCACAGGCGAGGCCTAGGCCTCGTGATCTCTAATGTTGGTTTTTATATATATGTGGGATTTTTTGTCCTGTTTCAAATTATAATTATTTAGCAGGAATGTAATAAGATATTGCACAGTATTAATGTGACAATAATATATGCATTATTTCCTTGATAATCAAACTTGTTGTTCAAAGATAATATACAATCTTTGAAGGAAACATTTTGAGAGCGCGAGCTGGCAACACTGGGCTGGTGGGTGAGAGAGACATATGGTTAGTTGTGCTCAGACCTTCACTGGTGAAGGGTGTGTCCCAGCTGGCCGCCACCAGCCGCCACCCGCCGCCACCCGCCGCCCACCACCAGCCGCCACCCGCCACCACCCACCAGCCGCCACCTGCCACCACCCACCACCAGCCGCCACCCGCCACCACCCACCACCAGCCGCCACCAGCCACCGCCACCCACCACCGCCACTCACCACCCGCCGCCACCACCCACCACCAGCCGCCACCCGCCACCACCCACCACCAGCTGCCACCCGCCACCACCCACCACCAGCCGCCACCCGCCACCAGCCACCGCCACCCACCAATGCCACTCACCACCCGCCGCCACCAGCCGCCACCCGCCACCACCCACCACCCACCACCAGCCGCCACCCACCACCAGCCGCCACCCGCCACCACCCACCACCAGCCGCCACCTGCCACCACCCACCACCAGCCGCCACCCGCCACCCACCACCAGCCGCCACCCGCCGCCACCCGCCACCCACCACCAGCCGCCACCCGCCGCCACCCGCCACCCACCACCTGCCACCACCCACCACCAGCCGCCAGCCGCCACCACCCACCACCCACCACCAGCCGCCACCTGCCACCACCAGCCGCCACCCGCCACCACCCACCACCAGCCGCCACCCGCCGCCACCCGCCGCCCACCACCAGCCGCCACCCGCCACCACCCACCACCCACCACCAGCCGCCACCCGCCGCCACCCACCACCAGCCGCCACCCGCCACCCGCCACCAGCCGCCACCACCCACCACCAGCCGCCACCTGCCACCACCCACCACCAGCCGCCACCCGCCACCACCCACCACCAGCCGCCACCCGCCACCAGCCACCGCCACCAGCCACCCGCCGCCACCACCCACCACCACCAGCCGCCGCCGCCACCACCACCCACCACCACCGCCGCCACCACCCATCACCGCCGCCGCCACCACCACCCACCACCACCGCCGCCACCACCCATCACCGCCGCCGCCGCCACCACCCACCACAGCCGCCGCCGACACCACCGCCACCACCCACCACAGCCGCTACCACCACCCACCACCACCACCACCACCCACCACCGCCGCCACCACCAGCCGCCACAAGCCGCCACCGCCCGCCACCGCCCGCCACCAGCCGCCATCACCACCACCACCACCACCAGCCGCCATCACCGCCACCAGCCGCCACCAGCTGCCACCACCACCAGCCGCCACCACCACCACCACCACCACCAGCCGCCATCACCGCCACCACCAGCCGCCATCACCGCCACCAGCTGCCACCACCACCAGCCACCGCCACCACCACCTGCCACCAGCCGCCACCACCGCCCGCTATCAGCCGTCACCGCCCGTTGCCACAGTCGCCACCACAAGCCGCCACCGCCAGCCGCCACCAGCCCCCCCCACCGCCGATCGTCACCACCCATCACAGCCGCCGCCGCCCGCCACCGCCCGCCACCGCCCGCCACCGCCCGCCCCCGCCCGCCACCACCCACCACAGCCGCCACCACCCACCACCCGCCGCCACCACCCACCACCACCAGCCGCCGCCGCCACCCACCACCCGCCGCCACCACCCACCACCACCAGCCGCCGCCGCCACCACCACCCACCACCACCGCCGCCACCACCCACCACCACCAGCCGCCGCCGCCACCACCACCACCCACCACCACCCACCACCACAGCCGCCACCACCACCCACCACCACCGCCGCCACCACCGCCAGCCGCCACCACTCATCACAGACGCCGCCACCCACCACCGCCAGACACAGCCGCCAGTGTCCGCCGCCACTGTCCGCCACCGCCGCCACTGTCCGCCACCGCCGCCACTGTCTGCCACCGCCGCCACTGTCCGCCACCGCCACCACTGTCTGCCACCGCCACCACTGTCCGCCCGCCGCCACCACTGTCCGCCCGCCGCCACCACTGTCCGCCCGCCGCCTCCACTGTCCGCCCGCCGCCTCCACTGTCCGCCCGCAGCCTCCACTGTCCGCCCGCCGCCACCACTGTCCGCCCGCCGCCGCCACTGTCCGCCCGCCGCCGCCACTGTCCGCCCGCCGCCGCAACTGTCCGCCCGCCGCCGCCACTGTCCGCCCGCCGCCACTGTCCACCACCGCCGCCAAAGCCGCCACGGTCCGCCCGCCGCCACTATCCGCCACTGTCCGCCCGCCGCCACTGTCCGCCCGCCGCCACTGTCCGCCTGTTACGGCCCTCTCGGGACGCAACGGGGTTCTCACTCTGATGTTGTTAGAGGAAGATATATGTATCCGTTCCCAAGCCAGTAGTGGCTATCAAGGGATGAGATCCGTGACGCAAGTAACTTAAAGGGAGTAGGGAAAGAAACGTAAGAACTTAATATAATATAATGTTCACCATCACCGTTTAAATATATAGAATAAAAGAGTACACAAGGGGGAGGGGTATTAACACTTTACAAGGGGATCGTGCACAATCTAGTCTTCTGCTGAAGACTCTTGATTAAGAAGCTAGGTGCTGAGTCCGCGGTGCTTTCTTCGTGGCCTCAAGACGTGTCCTCTGAGAACGCCGAGCCTACCCTGGCCACAGGTCAGCCACAACACAGGTCCACTGGGGGCACCGTCGTGGAGGCCGTCAACCACACGTCCAGCAGGTCTGCTGGCAGGTACTGAGCCACCAAGGCTGGTACGGCCACTCCACGAACGATAAAAGGGGTACGCCCTAGACAGGAGTCTCGTGTGATATCACCAATCACCCTCCTGTCCTCAATACCCCAGTGGATTATCGTCTCCAACCGTCGGTCCCGGGTAAATCCTTTCACTGCCACTCCATTGGCAGGCTTAACACACCACAGTGTTCTTCCGGGGGGGACGACGTCACAACAGCTGCAGCAAACTTCACAGTATGGAGACTGGCTGCCTCGGGTAGACTGACTCCACCTTCAACACAGTGGTCCCAGGTCGGCTCTGTAAGCAGACACGTCATTAATAACCGAGACACTAATACTCCTCACTTACGGTGGCGGGCGCAAACACCTGACGTATCCAGTCCATAGATGGCGCTGTCGTCGGAGCACCACCTCACCAGAGGTCAGGAGCGGCGGTGTTGAGCGCTGAACCAGACTGGAAACTGGTCCTCGAGGCCAGTACACGCTGTCCTCACTAGGTGTCGTCGTTCGTTTGGCGGGGGTTTCGGGAGCTGACCCACAGATGGCGTGTTTGTCACTGCTCCAGGCTCGGACGCTGGATCCGGGTTCGTAACACCTCCCCACCAAAAAGAATTTGGTTTGGGGTTCTATAAAAAGAAACACAAACCAAATTAGTACGACGACACAACTCCAAATGGACACGCATGCTTTATGATCTGGAATTGCGAGGCTGTCTCGTCTACAGAATTGTCCTACTGGGCAATTCCGGCTCAATGGGAACTTGCAGATTGAAGGCGATGTCCTGCCTGGCGTAACCTTCCACGTCTTCCACGTCTCCACTGCAATGTCAAGCAGGGGCTTCATCTCACCTCTCTCGAGTACGGATTGGTTTCGACACGATCTGGGGTAACTCGACACTTCCCTATGTCGTGGCACCGATGATGGCTGTCCACAGACGGCATTTCTGGTGCCGGTCCGATGGTCCTTCAGGGAGACAGGAACCTGGAATACAGAGGTCTGATAATTCAGAGTGATAGCGACAGTGGGCAAGGCAGTACTTACTACATACTCGTCTACTAGGCCCGCACCTAGTTCCAACAGGGCTGCTTGCACACCGAAGATGGCATTCGCTCTGCCTCCGTCAGGTCGACCAACGTTCCGTATAACGCTGTATTGAGGCTCAGCAATCACGCGGGGGGTGTCAACCTGTCGGAAACAGTCACTCATATTATCATTTGTCGTACCTCCTGTATCAACCATCACCTTCCAGGTCCCTCCTTCAACTGCAACACCTGCAGTACAAATCTCCAATCCCTGGGACCTTTTCGCGATGTTCATGGGAGCCATCATTCGTCGGGTCGTCCACCGGTCCTTACTGAGAACACAGAGAACACATAGGAGAACAAAACAAAATACCGGTAGGAAACATTTGGCAATTCGAGGGATAAGTTTCCTGAGCTTGTCATGTCCATAGCCGGCACCATCCACTAGCCTGGCTTGGACAGAAGAGGGCACTAGACCTTTTGAACACACCTCACATACCTCTGACGTCTGGGGAATCTCTGGCTGGTCCACTACACGCTGTAACTTGCCATACCGCAAGCACACATCCGCCTTTGCTCCAGACTCGTTGGTATCCGTGGGTGCCCGCACACAAGGCCTCTCTTCTTGCTCAGGTACCTCTGCCTTCTTAACTTCATGTTCCTCGTCGAGAGAATCAGGGGACACTGCTAGAATATCATCGATCTGCGGGTGAGAGGACAAATTAGACATGTTCAAATCCGGGTCTGTCTTTACCTGGACATTACCATTGCCTGTTGTCACCTCCGACCTTGCTGTTCTGGTAGACTCGTCCGCAACCTTGGGACGATTGGTGCTCCAATCGGTCACCAAGTCGTTGGCTAGTACCACGTCAATCCCAGCCACAGGGAGGGTATCGACTACTGCCAACTCACATGTGCCGCTGAAATAAGGCGAATCAAGATGTACTGGCACTAAGGGGGCGATGTACTGCGTCCTAGGAAACCCAACCAGGATCACCTCTGGTCTCCCATCCACACTTACTCCCTCGGGTAACGAGCTCTTCACGATCAGGGACTGGGCTGCTCCACTATCTCTGAGCACTACAATTGATCTACCAGTATGATCACTCGTTACATACCCGGTTGAAGTGTGAGGGGCCAACAAACTTGGTCCTTCCTGCGTCGTCGTAGACTGGTTTCCTACTGGTGATGTAACACAGCTCACCAACATCACCTCCCTTCGTGCGCTGCCACCTCTTCTACCTCGGCACCTAGCAGCTATGTGCCCTTTCTGCCCACAAGTCCAGCACGCCATATTCCTCCTTGGACTACGGTGTTTCGGACTACTGGGACTTGTTCTTCGGGGGCTACTTGGGGGCGTCTTCTTAGCGCTTCGTGGGACGGGAGTCTCTTCATCGTCCTGAGGTCTGTCAAACCGGCGCTGGTAATTCCTCGGGACGTACTTAGCAGACGGCCTATGAGTCAGGATATACTCTTCAGCCATGGTGGCTGCTGCACTCAAGGTCTCCACCTGCTGCTCTTCTAAGTATGTCTTGAGGTCTCCAGACAAACAATCCTTGAAGTCCTCGAGCAGAATCAGCTGTTCGAGGTCTTCCCTGGTCTCCACTTTCCGAGAGGCGCACCATTCCTGGAAAAGTCGCTCCTTGATTGTAGCGAATTCGGTGAAAGTGTGCTCTGAGGTCTTCTTCAGGTTTCTGAACTTTTGCCTATACGCCTCAGGTACCAATTGGTACGCCATGAGCACAACCTTCTTCACCTTGTCATAATCGCTGGAGTCGTCAAGGGATAACGTAGAGTAGGCGATTTGGGCCTTCCCAGTCAAGACTGACTGTATCATGATGGCCCAATTCTCCCTTGGCCACTCCAAAGAGGCAGCGACTTTCTCGAAGGCTGCAAAGAATTTTGACACTTCCTTCTCATGGAATTTGGGGACCATTTTGATGTTGCGTACCGGATCGAAGCTACTGGTGTCCGTTGTTTGCCTCCGACCACCGCCTAATCGCAAAACTTCTAGTTCATGTTGTCTCTCTCTTTCCTCCCTTTCTCGCTCTCGTTCTTCTCTCTCTCGTTTCTCTTCTCTTTCTCGTTCTTCTCTCTCTCGTCTCTCTTCTCTTTCTCGTTCTTCTCTCTCTCGTTCTCGTTCTTCTCTCTCTCGTCTCTCTTCTCTTTCTCGTTCTTCTCTTTCTCTTTCTCGTTTCTCTTCTCTCTCTCTCTCTGCTTTCCTTTCTTCTAATTCTAAACGTCTCATCTCTAATTCTTTATCTTGTCTCTCTCGTTCCATTTCTAATTTCTTCCATTCTATTTCACGATTGATCTCTAGGGCACGCATCTTGACTGTTAGGAAGCTGATATTAAGCTCGCCTGCATCACTGTCAACGTCGCTGCCCTTATCTTCCTTTTCCGTGGAAGCTATGTCTGCACTTTCCTTTGTACTAGGAGTCTCGCCTTCCTGTTTCTCTTCTGCCTTCAGGTGCCGGTGTACCTTGGACAAGATCTCCACACGGGAATCACTGGCACAGATCTTGATCTCCAGGTAGGCGCTCACTAGTACAAGCTCTGGTTTACTCAGATATTTTAATCTGGCAAGACAATCTTCTCTGTTCAGAAAAGCCTGAACCTCGTCCAGATCGTCGATGGTAGCTTTGTCTGCCATTGTCACAGATGGAACACTTAGCACTTAACACACTTAGCACTGTTCTACGTCAATATTGCACTTTAACGCACCAAACTCTAGACTTGCCAATATTGCACGTAATCACTCCGGGCACCGCACTACCCAATATTGCACTGAGTCCAAGCGAACACTTCGCTCTACAATATTGCACTGAGTCCAAGCGAACACTTCGCTCTACAATATTGCACTGAGTCCAAGCGAACACTTCGCTCTACAATATTGCACTAAATCACTGAGCACCGCACTAGTCAATATTGCACTTAATCGCTTAATCACAGCGAGCACCGCACTGCACAATATCGCACTTAGCCACTCTGAGCACCGCACAGGACGTATAACGTCGCAATCGTCACACAGGGGGAATTATATACAGGGATTACGCCACTTCACCACCCCTGTCAAACATACTTAACAAGGGGACGGATCCCGCTGGGGATGCCAATTATGTTACGGCCCTCTCGGGACGCAACGGGGTTCTCACTCTGATGTTGTTAGAGGAAGATATATGTATCCGTTCCCAAGCCAGTAGTGGCTATCAAGGGATGAGATCCGTGACGCAAGTAACTTAAAGGGAGTAGGGAAAGAAAGGTAAGAACTTAATATAATATAATGTTCACCATCACCGTTTAAATATATAGAATAAAAGAGTACACAAGGGGGAGGGGTATTAACACTTTACAAGGGGATTGTGCACAATCTAGTCTTCTGCTGAAGACTCTTGATTAAGAAGCTAGGTGCTGAGTCCGCGGTGCTTTCTTCGTGGCCTCAAGACGTGTCCTCTGAGAACGCCGAGCCTACCCTGGCCACAGGTCAGCCACAACACAGGTCCACTGGGGGCACCGTCGTGGAGGCCGTCAACCACACGTCCAGCAGGTCTGCTGGCAGGTACTGAGCCACCAAGGCTGGTATGGCCACTCCACGAACGATAAAAGGGGTACGCCCTAGACAGGAGTCTCGTGTGATATCACCAATCACCCTCCTGTCCTCAATACCCCAGTGGATTATCGTCTACAACCGTCGGTCCCGGGTAAATCCTTTCACTGCCACTCCATTGGCAGGCTTAACACAACACAGTGTTCTTCCGGGGGGGACGACGTCACAACAGCTGCAGCAAACTTCACAGTATGGAGACTGGCTGCCTCGGGTAGACTGACTCCACCTTCAACACAGTGGTCCCAGGTCGGCTCTGTAAGCAGACACGTCATTAATAACCGGGACACTAATACTCCTCACTTACGGTGGCGGGCGCAAACACCTGACGTATCCAGTCCATATTGACCTACAGATTGACCTACAGGAGCTCCAAACCGTAGCCATAGAGATAGAAGCACGAGGCTCCTTCATATGTTTGAGAGAGTGATTTGGTTCAACGTTTCAAACATCTATCAGGGGTGATAAGTCGGTGGAATGACGTATGGACTCGAGAATACCTTACTGCTCTGAGGGAGTATCATTACAGGGCAAACAACCCCTACAACAGAATTAACTTGAACCCTCAGGACATAGTTCTGGTGGACAGCGATGGGCCACGCTCAGAGTGGCCTATTGGCCAAATAGTCTCTGTTCATCCAGACAGCCAGGGCATCTTGAGAATAGTGAAAGTAAAATGCCAAGGCAACACTACTCTAAAAACATTAGAGAAATTAGTTCCTTTAAAACTGACAGGAAAAGAAGACGTTCAACTTCCAGCACCCGTAATGCTAGTACGGGACATCCGTCCCCAAATGACTGCAGTACAACAATGCAAACTCAAATTAAAGCAACATTATAGTTCTGAGGGAGAGGAATAAAGTGATCACAGTCCTCACCGGGACTTCGCCCTGTGTTCCTCCCCCCCCCCCCCCCCGGAATTATGTCGGAAATCCGACACACATAAAAACATAAGTTACCCCGCTAAAGGAAAAGAGAGCGGTTATTCCGTGACATCATACAACAAGACATATATATTATATCTCATCTTATTTTAAACAACAGTCCAGTGTTTAAACTTAATAAAAAAGTGTTCACTAGGACTCAATATAATTTCCAACACCAGGAATATAGCTTAACTCTCTATTCCTTAAACATAAATAGAACCTCCAAATATATTAAGACGTCTTCCCTGGAGTATCTTCATGTAGTCCAGAATCACAACAAAACAACACGCTCCCTCCATATGAGCTGGTATAATGAGACAGTGCTACAGTGGGCAGTGCTACATCAAGCTCGTTAGACACCCAGACTACGTGTCAACAAGCGAGCAACCAGCACAACAGCCTCTCAACAACCACAGCAACACCAGTATCCGTCTTACCAAGTATTTTGTATATATTCTGGCCATTTTATATAACATAAATTGGTAGGCAGTTATACTGTGGGATGAAAATCCCTAACACGTACGTACTCAGCTCTACACACACATATTCCATGTCATATCTGTAATTATATGTTTAGGGAACCTTTATTAATTCCAATAATTATTCCTTACATCCAAAACAGGTAATTGTGAGGGAAGTTAGTGAAGCAGAAGCTGGCTCCCAATATCATTATAGAAATTGCTCCCACTAGCTGTACATCAAGCCTTGTAGGCCTCCAGAAGCTGAGTGCCTCTGAGTGCCGCCATTACGTGGCACTCAGAGGCACAGAGCAACACCCTCATTTGATGCTACAATTACACAGCCTTAGCAAGCCTCATTAACAGGAACAGCTAAGGCCCTTCTAGTTCAATCCTGTAGACATAGTATTAGCAGTTATAAATTTAATTTACTGTGGTATAATAGTAGATTAGACCACCATATGTGGTATGTTTTATAATTTATATATCAAAGACTAGGTAAAAATTTGTGGTTTGTGAAGGAGCCACCTTAAAGTGGTTTTAGCTACAAATTGTCCCTCCCATTGTGTGAGAACTTTTAGCAGATGAATCAGAACATACAGTCCACTTACTTACTTACTACTAACTAACTTATTACTAAGAATTAACTAAGAAAAATAATCAAATAAAATAATATCATATTAAAGTCAATTAAAAAATAAATAAATATTTGAGTATTCACAAAATTAAAAGGATTTAAAGCTGCTAGGATTTTCCCACAAGGTGTTCGGCCCATTACAGAGGGGGTCAGGCTGAGGTGTTCGAACTATCAAAGAGGTGGTCAAGCTGAGGTGTTCGGACGATCACAGAGATGGTCAAGCTGAGGTGTTCAGACTATCACAGAGTTGGTCAAGCTGAGGTGTTCGGACCATTAGAGAGGATGTCAAGCTGAGGTGTTCAGACCATCACAGAGGTGGTCAAGCTGAGGTCTTTGGACTATCAATGAGGTGGTTTAGCTAAGGTGTTCGGACCATTACTGATGTGGTCAAGCTGAGGTGTTCGGACAATCACACAGGTGGCCAAGCTGAGGTGTTCGAACTATCCCAGAGGTGGTCAAGCTGCGGTGTTCGGACTATCACATAGGTGATCAAGCTGCAGTGTTCGGACTATCACAGAGGTGGTCAAGCTGAGGTGTTCGGACCATTACAGAGGTGGTCGGGCTGAGGTGTTCGAACTATCCCAGAGGTGGTCAAGCTGCGGTGTTCAGACTATCATAGAGGTGGCCAAGCTGAGGTGTTCGGATCAGTACAGAGGTGGTCAGGCTGAGGTGTTCAAACTATCACAGGGGTGGTCAAACTGAGGTATTCGGACTATCACAATGGTGGTCAAGCTTAGGTGTTCGGTCCATTACAGAGATGGTGAAGCTGAGTTGTTCGGACCATTACAGAGGTGGTCAAGCTCAGGTGTTCGGACCATTACTGATGTGGTCAAGCCGAGGTGTTCGGACCAATACAGATGTGGTCAAGCTGAGGTGTTCGGACCATCACACAGGTGATCAAGCTGAGGTGTTCGAGCCATTACAGAGGTGGTGAGGTTGAGGTGTTCGAACTATCACAGAGGAGGTCAAGCTGAGGTGCTCGGATCATCACAGTGGTGGTCAAGCTGAGGTGTTCGGACCATTACAGAGGTGGTCAAGCTGAGGTGTTCGGACTTTCACAGAGGTGGTCAAGCTAAGGTGTTCGAACTATCACAGATGTGGTCAAGCTGTGGTGTTCGGACCATCACAGACGTGGTCAAGCTTAGGTGTTCGGACCATTACAGAGGTGGTCAAGCTGAGGTGTTTGTGGGAAAATCCTAGAAGTTTTTTTTTTAAATATTAAATATATACTTTTTTTATTTTATTTTTAATTGATTTTAATATTATATTATTTTTTAGTTAAACTTCATTAAATTATTGTTCTTAGTTTTTTTTCAGCTGATTTAATTCAGCTGCTAGAACTTATTACACACAGCTGGGTGGGTGACAATTTGTAGCTTAAACCACTTTGAAGTGGATCCTTCACTGACCCACAAAATGTTTACCTAGTCTTTAATATATATATTATACATCGTACCACATATGGTGGTCTAATCTACTGTTATACTTATAATTAATTTTATTATGTATACTACTCTACAGTATTAAACACAAATGGGCCTTATCTGATGCTGTAGTTGTGGCCTGCTAAGGCAAGTAATTGTAGCATCAGATTAGGGTGTGGCCCTGTGCCTCAGAGTGCCACGGAATGGCGGCTATCTGGAGGCCTGCAAGGTTTGTGTACAACAGGGTGAAGCACTGTTATATTTGGGGCCAACTGTCTGCTTCAGGAACTACCCTCCCAATTACCTGTTTGGGATGTTTAACAAAAGTAAAAGCACATTAACATATTAAGGTACAGGTATGACATGAATAAGGAGAGCTGTATAGTGTTGAGTACGTACTTGTGTGAGCTTTAACGCTTTCTCATAACCGGCTACTTAATCTATTCTACTTGATGCACCAATCATATAAATTATAAAGCAGTCGGATACTAAAGTGTTCCTAATGTGGTAGAGGTGTTGCTGTTGTAGATCTCTTAGGATAGAGTAAGTCTGTCGTGCGAGACTAGTATCATAACTCTCTCAGGAGAACTCGCTTAGTGTTGCTTTTTATGATTCTGGCGTACGTGCCGACGCTTCTCTGCTTGAACCAATGTTTTGGTTCTACTTCTGAGTTTAATTTAACAGTAAGAAGGGAGTCAAGCTAAACTTTTGGTGTAGTTAATTATATTCAGTCCCATTGAACACTATTTTATCAAGCTTAAATACTAGACTGAGGTTTAAAAGGCGATGAGATATAAAAATATACATCTTGTTTTATGATGTCACAGAATAACCCACTCTCTTTTTCTTTATGGGGGGTAACTTATGTTATTATGTGAGTGTGTGTGTGTGTGTGTGTGTGTGTGTGTGTGTGTGTGTATGTGTGTGTGTGTGTGTGTGTGTGTGTGTGTGTGTGTGTGTGTGTGTGTGTGTGTGTGTGTGTGTGTGTGTGTGTGTGTGTGTCGGATTTCCGACAGTGTTCGGACCATCACAGATGTGGTCAAGCTGAGGTGTTAGGACTATCACAGAGTTGGTCAAGCTGAGGTGTTCGGATCATCACAGACGTGGTCAATCTGAGGTTTTCAGACCATCACAGAGGTGGTCAAGCTTAGGTGTTCGGACCATTACAGAGGTGGTGAAGTTGAGGTGTTCTGACTTTCACAGAGTTGGTCAAGCTAAAGTGCTCGGACCATTACAGAAGTGGTCAAGCTAAGGTGTTCGGACTATCACAGAGGTGATCAAGCTGTGAGGATAATCACAGTGTTACAAACGACGGGCCATCAGCCAAATGATTGATTGTCACGTTGATTTAAACAAATCAACGTGTCCACTCACCTGTTCCTGAAGAAATTAAATGCCCGTTGATAGTATACATCTTTGACAGGACTCTGGCTCAATAATCTTTGGACGTGATGGAGGTAGTCGGTCCTGCGCACGTGGACGGTGACTATGGTGGCGTTGGTCAGGGTCATGTTGTTCACTGCTTTAAGAGCGGCAGCAATCTGGGCCTTAGCTTCACCGAGAACCCGCTTGTTGAAGGTGAACTCCTGGCGAAAGTGATCTCGCATAGTGATGAGAATGTGAGAAGGACATGGATAGTCTTTGATGTAGACAGACTGCTGGAGCGGGTACGGGTAGAGCTGGGTGTCGTAGAGCGCTGTACCACTGCTGCCTGCGCTCTTGGCAAACAGCTTCATGTATAAGCTTGCGAATGATTCCTGCTGAGTGAGTCGAGGATAACACGCGCCGGCAGCAACCGGTAGACTCAGCTTGGGGAAGATCGCCATCAGTGAAGCATTCATGTCTTGATCAATGGCCACCTGAAGGGAACACACATAGGTCTTAGTATTGGATATATTGCAGTGTTAGACTCACCTAATGTACACTGTCCCCGTTCTTAGTGATGGGACACAAACATTTATACGTACAGAAAAATGTACACTGTTCCCCATCCTTAGTGATGGGACACACACACATTCCATATTCGTTCATAATAGTTATTCAACCATATATAAATGAAAGTAAATTCTCTCTGGCTCAATTTAACTATATATCTTTAGAGATATTTATGTTAAATATAATATTTTGAATATAAGAGGCATATGGCATGTTTTCCTCCAGTAGGTCAAAATGTAAGGCCTCTAAATATTATAATTTAACTCGTCTTGTCGGAGATAGGAAGCCCTGTCTACATGTCTTCTTTAGAAGACATATAGACAGGCTTCCAGGTTTGTATGAAGGTCTTCCCCAAGGCTGAACTGTTATTCAGACTCATACCAGTTTTCTATTTACTGCTAGGCGAACAGGGTCATTAGGTGGAAGGAAACGTGCCCAACCATTCCTGGCACGGCCGGGAGCCTAAGCCTAACAGGCTCGGCTCTACGGCCGAGCTGCCCTTTCTAGATGTAACAGTCATGGAAAGGAGCGGAGGTTTCCACACTGCAGTCTACACTAAGGAAACAAACATAGGAATGTGCCTCAATGCCAACAGTGACTGCCCAGACAGGTACAAGAGGAGTGTTGTTAACGCTTATGTCGACTGTGCCCTCAGCCACAGCTCAGAATGGAAGCAAGTCGATGAAGAACTCTGTAGGGTAAGGCAGGTTCTAGTCAACAACGGCTTCTCCAATGGTTTCGTTGAAGACATCATAAGAAGGAAGGTGAAACGCCATGCAACCTCTGAAGAGACAACTAACACAACACCTGTACCCTCTATTAGACTATTTTACAGGAACTTCTTTTCCACAGCTCATAAAACGGAGGAAAGGGTCCTGAAAGATATTGTTAATAGAAACGTTATCCCTTCAGACAAAAATCAGAAGATACAATTGACGATCTACTATAAAACCAAGAAAACGGCCAACCTACTCATGAGAAACTCTCCAGACACAAAGCAGAACGCTTTAAAAGAGACCAATGTCGTTTATGCCTTCAAATGCCCACTTGGGGACTGTAAGCCTCAAAGAATTCAGTATATTGGCAAGACAACAACATCTCTTTCCAGGCGATTAACGCTGCATAAGCAACAGGGCTCCATTAAGGAACATATAATCTCTTCCCACAACCAGACCATCACCAGAGAAGTCTTAACAAAAAACACGGAAATCATCGATAGATACAGCGATAGTAGGCGGCTAGATATCTGCGAGGCACTACACATTAAGAAGTCGACACCAGCAATCAACAGCCAATTAATGCACAACTATATTCTACCCACTTCAAGACTCTGCAACAATATAGAAGCATCATGAAATATGGGCCAATAGGCCCTTTGCAGTTACTTCCATTCTTCCCTTCAACTTACAAAATATTATACCCATTGTTTCGTGTTCTGTCTTGTGTTGAAAGTTTGTTTTCACCTCATCCAAAACTGTTGTAACATATCACCTCACCCAAATGCAATTATAAAATCGAAGATGTTTAAACTCTGTTCAGTTATAGTTGTGTGTGTGTAAATTAAAGTCTTTGAAAATGTAATAAGTTATTATGAAACGCGTTCAAGTGTCGCGTCACACTAGAAATAAAAGTGAATTTCGGAGAATTGATTTTTCAGTTACCATCAACAGTGAAAAAAAATAAAGGAAACATTGGGAAAATTCGTGTTAGAATTATTAATCTTACTTTTTCGGTCATATTTAATAATATATATATATATATATATATATATATATATATATATATATATATATATATATATATATATATATATATATATATATATACATATATATATATATATATATATATATATATATATATATATATATATATATATATATATATATATATATATATATATATATATATGTCTCTGAAAACTCACACCCCAGAAGTGACTCGAACCCATACTCCCAGGAGCAACGCAACTGGTAACTACGGGGCGCCTTAATCCGCTTGACCATCACGGCCGGACAAAAGGAAGTGATAGCCGAAGCTATTTGAACCACTTCCCCGCCGGCAACTCAGATGGTAATCTTGGGCATAGCATTTTATCAAATCACCTCATTCTTTGGGGCACACGTGAGGAACACAAATGCGAACAAGCCTGAATGGTCCCCAGGACTATATGCGTCTGAAAACTCACACCCCAGAAGTGACTCGAACCCATACTCCCAGGAGCAATGCAACTGCTAACTACGGGGCGCCTTAATCCGCTTGACCATCACGGCCGGACAAAAGGAAGTGACAGCCGAAGCTATTTGAACCACTTCTCCGCCGGCAACTCAGATGGTAATCTTGGGCATAGCATTTTATCAAATCACCTCATTCTTTGGGGCACACGTGAGGAACACAAATGCGAACAAGCCTGAATGGTCCCCAGGACTATATGCGTCTGAAAACTCACACCCCAGAAGTGACTCGAACCCATACTTCCAGGAGCAACGCAACTGGTAACTACGGGGCGCCTTAATCTGCTTAACCATCACGGCCGGACAAAAGGAAGTGATAGCCGAAGCTATTTGAACCACTTCCCCGCCGGCAACTCGGATGGTAATCTTGGGCATAGCATTTTATCAAACCACCTCATTCTTTGGGGCACACGTAAGGAACACAAATGCGAACAAGCCTGAATGGTCCCCAGGACTATATGCGTCTGAAAACTCACACCCCAGAAGTGATTCGAACCCATACTCCCAGGATATATATATATATATATATATATATATATATATATATATATATATATATATATATATATATATATATATATATATATATATATATATATATATATATATATATATGTCGTACCTAGTAGCCAGAAAGCACTTTTTGGCCAACTATGCAAGGCCCGATTTGCCTAATAAGCCACGTTTTCCTGAATTAATATATTTTCTCTAATTTTTTTCTTATGAAATGATAAAGCTACCCATTTCATTATGTATGAGGTCAATTTTTTTTTTTATTGGAGTTAAAATTAACGTAGATATATGACCGAACCTAACCAACCCTACCTAACCTAACCTAACCTATCTTTATAGGTTAAGTTAAGTTAGGTAGCCGAAAAAGATAGGTTAGGTAGGTTAGGTACTTGAAAAACAATTAATTCATGAAAACTTGGCTTATTAGGCAAATCGGGCCTTGCATTGCAGGCTGAGAAGTGCGTTCTGGCTACTAGGTACGACATACATATATATATATATATATATATATATATATATATATATATATATATATATATATATATATATATATATATATATATATATATATATATATATATATATATATATATATATATATATATATATATATATATATATATATATATATATATATATATATATATATATATATATATATATATATATATATATATATATATATTATATATATATATATATATATATATATATATATATATATATATATATATATATATATATATATATATATATATATATATATATATATATATATATATATATATATATATATATATATATATATATATATATATATATATATATTAGTATATTTTGGTAGCAGTCTTTCCTGTAGACATATATCATTAAATATGACCGAAAAAGTAAGATTAATAATTCTAACACGAATTTTCTCAATCTTTCGTACATTTCTTTTCACTGCTGGTGGTAATTCAAAAATTAATTCTCCAAAATTCATTTTTATTTCTAGTCTGACGCGACACTTGAGCGCGTTTCGTAAAACTTATTACATTTTCAAAGACTTTAGTTTACACATACACAACTGAATAGAACTTACACATCTCCGATTTGTTTATATCTACATTTGAGTGAGGTGGATGGGGTGAGGTGGTATTAATAGGGTATTAAATTCATCAACACAAGACAGAACACGAAACAATGGGTATTGAATGGAAGTGATTGTAGAAAGCCTATTGGTCCATATTTCTGAATGCTTCTATATTGGAGCGGATTCTCGAGGTGGGTAGAATATAGTTGTGCATTAATTGGCTGTTGATTGCTGGTGTTGACTTCTTAATGTGTAGTGCCTCGCAAACGTCAAGCCGTATGCTATCGCTGTATCTATCGATGATTTCTGCGTTGTTTACTAAAATTTCTCTGGCGATGGTTTGGTTGTGGGAAGAGATTATATGTTCCTTAATGGAGCCCTGTTGGTTATGCATCCTTAAACGCCTAGAAAGAGATGTTGTTGTCTTGCCTATATACTGGGTTTTTTGGAGCTTACAGTCCCCAAGAGGGCATTTGAAGGCATAGACGACGTTGGTCTCTTTTAAAGCGTTTTGCTTTGTGTCTGGAGAGTTTCTCATGAGTAGGCTGGCCGTTTTTCTGGTTTTATAGTAAATCGTCAGTTGTGTCCTCTGATTTTTGTCTGTAGGGATAACGTTTCTATTAACAATATCTTTCAGGACCCTTTCCTCCGTTTTATGAGCTGTGGAAAAGAAGTTCCTGTAAAATAGTCTAATAGAGGGTACAGGTGTTGTGTTGGTTGTCTCTTCAGAGGTTGCATGGCGTTTCACCTTCCTTCTTATGATGTCTTCTACGAAACCATTGGAGAAGCCGTTGTTGACTAGAACCTGCCTTACCCTACAGAGTTCTTCGTCGACTTGCTTCCATTCTGAGCTGTGGTTGAGAGCACGGTCGACATATGCGTTAACAACACTCCTCTTGTACCTGTCTGGGCAGTCGCTGTTGGCATTTAGGCACATTCCTATGTTCGTTTCCTTAGTGTAGACTGCAGTGTGGAAACCTCCGCTCTTTTCCATGACTGTTACATCTAGAAAGGGCAGCTTCCCATCCTTTTCCATCTCGTAAGTGAAACGCAGCACGGAACTCTGCTCAAATGCCTCCTTCAGCTCCTGCAAATGTCTGACATCAGGTACCTGTGTAAAAATGTGGTCAACATACCTGCAGTATATGGCCGGTTTCAAGTTCATGTCGACTAAGACTAAAAATGAATTTTGGAGAATTGATTTTTGAATTACCACCAGCAGTGAAAAGAAATGTACGAAAGATTGAGAAAATTCGTGTTAGAATTGTTAATCTTACTTTTTCGGTCATATTTAATAATATATATATATATATATATATATATATATATATATATATATATATATATATATATATATATATATATATATATATATATATCGTACCTAGTAGCCAGAACGCACTTCTCAGCCTACTATGCAAGGCCCGATTTGCCTAATAAGCCAAGTTTTCATGAATTAATGTTGTTTCGACTACCTAACCTAACCTAACTTTTTCGGCTACCTAACCTAACCTAACCTATAAAGATAGGTTAGGTTAGGTTAGGTAGGGTTGGTTAGGTTCGGTCATATATGTACGCTAATTTTAACTCCAATAAAAAAAAATTGACCTCATACATAATGAAATGGGTAGCTTTATCATTTCATATGAAAAAAAATAGAGAAAATATATTAATTCAGTAAAACTTGGCTTATTAGGCAAATCGGGCCTTGAATAGTAGGCTGAGAAGTGCGTTCTGGCTACTAGGTACGACATTATATATATATATATATATATATATATATATATATATATATATATATATATATATATATATATATATATATATATATATATATATATATATATATATATATGTTGTACCTAGTAGCCAGAACGTCGTTCTTAGCCTACTATGCAAGACCCGATTTGCCTAATAGCCCAAATTTTCCTGAATTTATATATTTTTCTAGTTTTTTTTCTTATGAAATGATAAATCTGTTTATTTCTGTTACGGCCCTCTCGGGACGCAACGGGGTCCTTTCTCTGATGTTGTTAGAGGAAGATATATATATCCGTTCCCAAGCCAGTAGTGGCTATCAAGGGATGAGATCCGTGACGCAAGTAACTTAAAGGGAGTAGGGAAAGAAAGTTAAGAACTTAATATTATAATTATTACCATCACCGATTAAATATATAAAATAAAAGAGTGCACAAGGGGGAGGGGTATTAACACTAGACAAGGGGATTATTCACAATATAGTCTTCTGCTGAAGACTCTGGATCCAGAAGCTAGGTGCTGAGTCTTCGGTGCTTTCTTCGTGGCCACAGAACGAATTCTCCAAGGAAGTTGAGCCTACCCTGGCCACAGGTCAGCCAAAACACAGGTCCACTGGAGGCACCGCCGTGGAGGCCGTCAACCACACGTCCAGCTGGTCTGCTGGCAGGTTCTGAACCAGCCAAGCTGGTCAGGCCACTCCACGAACGATAAAAGGGGAACGCCCTAGACAGGAGCCTCGTGTGACACCACAAATCACTCTTCTGTCTTCAGTACCCCAGTGGATGATCGTCTCCAACAGTCGGTCCCGGGTAAATCCTTTTACTGCCACTCCACTGGCAGGCTAACACACCACAGTGTTCTTCCGGGGGGGGGGGGGACGACTTCACAACAGCTGCAGCAGAGTTCAAGGTATGGAGACTGGCTGCCTCGGGTAGACTGACTCGACTCCCATCACAGTAGTCCCAGGTCGGCTCTGTAAGCAGACACGTCATCAATAACCGGGACACTAAAACACCTCACTTACGGGGTCGGGTACAAACACCTGACGTATCCAGTCCATAGATGGCGCTATCGTCGGAGCGCCACCTCACCAGAGGTCAGGAGCGGCTGTGTTGTGAGCTGCACAGGACTGGAAACTGGCCCTTGTGGCTGGTACACCTTGTCCTCACCAGGTGTCGTCGTCCGTTTGGCGGGGGTTTCGGGAGCTGACCCACAGATGGCGTGGTCGTTACTACTCCGTGCTCGGACGCTGGATCCGGGTTCGTAACAATTTCATTATGTATAAGTTCATTTTTTTAAATTTGAGTTAAATCGAACATAGATATATGACCGAACCTAATCAACCCTAACTAACATAAGAACATGCAGTTACAAAGGTAACTGCAGAAGGCCTATTGGCCCAAACGAGGCAGCTCCTATCTATAACCACCCAATTCCACTCATATACTTGTCCAACCCGCTCTTGAAAGAATCGAGGGACCCCACCTCCACCACGTTACGCGGCAATTGGTTCCACAAATCAACAACCCTGTTACTGAACCAGTATTTACCCAAGTCTTTCCTAAATCTAAACTTATCCAATTTATACCCATTGTTTCGTGTTCTGTCTTGTGTTGATATTTTTAATACCCTATTAATATCCCCCCTGTTATGTCCATTCATCCACTTGTAAACCTCAATCATGTCACCCCTAACTCTTCGCCTTTCCAGTGAATGCAACTTAAGCTTTGTTAATCTTTCTTCATATGAAAGATTTCTAATTTGGGGAATTAACTTAGTCATCCTACGTTGGACACGTTCAAGTGAATTTATATCCATTCTATAATACGGCGACCAACACTGAACTGCATAATCTAAATGGGGCCTAATCAGAGCATGATATAGCTTAAGAACCACACCAGGAGTCTTGTTACTAACGCTTTGATTAATAAATCCCAGTGTCCCATTTGCCTTATTACGAACATTCATGCATTGATCCTTTTGTTTTAAATTCTTACTAATCATAACTCCCAGATCCGTTTCGCAATCCGACTTCGCAACCTCAACACCATCTAGCTCGTATCTTGTAACTCTATCATCATTACTTAGCCTCAGAACTTTACATTTATCAGCATTAAACTGCATTTGCCAATCCTTTGACCATTTCAAAACCCTATCTAGGTCAACTTGAAGTGATAGTGAGTCCTCCTCCGAATTAATTTCCCTACCGATTTTCGTATCATCGGCAAATTTGCAAATGTTGCTACTCAAACCTGAATCTAAATCATTTATATATATTATAAACAACAGAGGTCCCAGGACAGAGCCCTGAGGTACTCCACTAACAACATTATCCCACTCTGACTTAACCCCATTTATACTAACTCTCTGTTTCCTTTGGAATAGCCATGCCCTAATCCAAGTTAATATAGCACCCCCATTACCATGAGCTTCTATTTTTTTAATTAGTCTTTCATGTGGCACTGTATCAAAAGCTTTGTTAAAGTCAAGGTACACAACATCACAATCCTTACCACTATCAACTGCCTCAACTATGCTGGAATAAAAAGTTAGCAAATTTGTTAAACATGAACGGCCATTTGTAAAACCATGTTGCGACTCAATTATTAATTTATGTTTTTCAAGATGGAGACGAATTGTATTTGCAATTATAGATTCAAGTAACTTTCCCACAATAGACGTTAGGCTAATTGGCCGATAGTTTGACGCAAGTGATCTATTTCCTTTCTTAAAAATTGGTACCACATTTGCTATCTTCCATGACTCTGGCACTCAGCCTGACTCTATTGATTTATTAAATATGGTAGACAGTGGCTCGGAAAGCTCCTCTTTGCATTCTTTAAGCACCCTGGCAAACACTTCATCCGGCCCTGGGGATTTGTTTGGTTTTAGTTTTTCTAATTGTTTAATTACATCCTCCCTGGTAACTGCTAAACTAGTCAACCTGTCCTCATCCTTACCCACATAGACTTGTTCGGCTGAAGGCATATTGTTAAGTTCTTCTTTAGTAAATACAGATATAAAATATTTGTTAAAAATACTACTCATCTCCTTGTCATTATCCGTTATTTGACCTGTCTCAGATTTTAATGGACCTATCCTTTCCCTAGTCTTAGTTCGATATAACTGAAAAAAAACTTTAGGATTTGACTTTGCTTGCTCTGCTATGCGAACTTCATAGTTTCTTTTTGCTTTCCTAATCTCTTTTTTAACATTTCTAACCAATTGTATGAATTCCTGTTCTAAACTGACTTCCCCATTCTTAATCCTTTTGTACCAAGCTCTCTTTTTACCTATAAGGTTCTTTAAATTATTTATTATCCGCTTTGGGTCATTAGTATTCGATCTATTCAATTTGTATGGTATACTACGTTCCTGTGCTTTGTTTAGAATATTCTTAAATAAGTTATATATTAAATCCACATCGAAATCCCCTTTGCGTCACCTATCGCTGGGTTTATGTCTCGCTCCAAGACCGGCCCACACCCCATACCCAAGACTTTCCAATCTATTTGACCCAAAAAATTTCTTAGGCTATTAAAATCAGCTTTTCGAAAATCTGGCACTTTAACAGAATTTTCTCCTACAGGTCTATTCCATTCTATGCTAAATCTGATTACTTTGTGATCACTGTTCCCTAGCTCACTCGCTATTTCGATGTCATTAATTTGTGTTTCCCTGTTAGTTAACACTAAATCTAAAATATTATTTTCCCGCGTTGGTTCCTTAATGTGTTGCGTAAGAAAGCAATCGTCAATTAATTCTAGAAAATCTTCTGCTTCACTATTCCCTGTTTTGTTCACCCAGTTTATTCCACTAAAATTAAAGTCACCCATAACATAAATACTGTTAGATCTAGATGCTCTAGATATTTCATCCCATAGGTGCTTTGCTTCCATTCTGTCTAAATTTGGTGGCCTATATATAACTCCTATTATAATATTATTTGCTTTTTCGTTTCATTCTATCCAAATAGTTTCTGTGTGTGGCTCAGTTGTGATCCCCTCTTTGAGACTACATTTCAAATTGTCCCTAACATATATGGCTACTCCCCCTCCTCGTCTAATATATCTATCTGTGTGAAATAGTTTAAATCCATTTATTTGATATTCAGCTAATAGTTCTCTATTTTCTACATTCATCCACGTTTCGGTAAATGCAATAATATCTATTTTTTCTGTGCAGACAAGAGCATTTATTTCATTTATTTTATTTCTTAGACTTCTACTGTTAGTGTAATATACCCTAAGTGAATTGTTATTTTGAGGCCCTTTTGTTTCCTGATCATTTTGCCAATTCTTTTCTCCCACGAACACATACTTTTATTACCTCCTTTTTCCAAATCATTTCCCATACCACTATCTACTAACAGTTTAAACCCAAACAAACACCTCTAACCACTGGTTCCAACGAGCTCGCAATAGCAACAACCACAGCCCTCGCTAAATGCACCCCATCACGAGCATACATTTCATTTCTTCCATAGAAGTGTTCCCAGTTGTCTATGAAAGATATTGCATTTGATTTGCAATATCTTTCCAGCCGGCAATTGACACCAAGTGCTCTCGACATCCATTCATTTCCCACTCCCTTTCTTGGAAGAATGCCACATATGATCGGGATTCCTCCCTTGCTCCTAACTAATTCAATGGCTGTCCTGAATCTCTGTATTAGTTCCTCACTCCTAACTCGTCCAACATCATTACCCCCTGCACTAATACAAATAATAGGTTTGTTCCCATTTCCCGTCATAATATCATTCATGTTTCCAACAATATCACCAATTCCAGCTCCCGGATAGCAAACCCTTAATCTGTTCCCCCTATCTCTGGCACAAAACGTTCCTGTGAGGCATTTACACATTTATCCCTTATGTATCCCCCCATGTTTTCACCTTCATTGTATTATCACCTGACCCAGTGCGGGTATAAAATCAACTAGTATTGTAAGATCTGTTCACTTGAGAATGAACCATGGAGGTTCGAAACGTCGTGCAAATTATATAAATAAGTGTAATACACTTTATAGTAAATCACTTCTTTTCTTCACCTTAAAAGTACGAAAATGAGTTTTGGAGAACTCCTATTTCAATTAAGCCCTGATGCTAAGAAAATAGTTAGAGGGATAGAAGCCCTAAACCAGAAAATAATAAATACAGAATATGCGGTCATATTCAATGAAACATATATATATATATATATATAAATATATATATATATATATATATATATATATATATATATATATATATATATATATATATATATATATATATATATATATATGTATGTATATATATATATATATATATATATATATATACATATATATATATGTATATATATATATATGTGTATATGTATATATATATATATATATATATATATATATATATATATATATATATATATATATATATATATATATATATATATATATATATATATATATATATATGCTTAAAGGTTATGGATCTCTTGAAAAACATGACAATGGGAAACATTGATGAATGTCACAGACGGGTTCGATCACTGTTGCAAGTCAAACACTTCTTCGAATTCCTCTGAAGTTGGACTAGTGCCCAAGACGCAACAGGCATTTCCCCTCTGAATCGCAACACTGAGGCGCTGGAACAAGAAATTTTTGCTCTCTGCTCTTTTGTAGCGCTGATCAATTTGTCCCCCAATTCCTTCAGGAACTTCAATACACATTTTCCCCACGAACCGAGGGTCTCCGAGCCGATCAGAAGAAAGCTGTAGCAGTGTGCCAGACCTCTGTATTTAATCATTTTCTGCGATTCCCTGACAGAAGCAGCACCACTGCTTTCACGTATGCTGTAGTGGAGGTAGGAACTGGCCAGTGTGGCAGCGGACGTGTAGTCCCACACCACTTGCTTACCATCCTTCCAAGGAAGCAAGGTGTCCCCATCTGGGCGCTTCTGATGGTCGTTAGGTCAGGATAAGTGTGGTTCTCTTTGTGCCGGGCAGTGGGCTGTGGCAAGGCTCCTCTTGATGATGTCGTTGACTTCTTCATGTCTTGCAATCTTACCCTGTGATTTACGACATACCAGACCATGACGACCATATTGGTCTGCCATCGCAGTTCCGCAGATGCACCTATGATTGGTGAGGATGGGGGCGGCAATGGGAAGGGCAACTCCAATGCGGAGAGCGTCATGACTGAGGCGAGTTCCCAGGGCTGCATTGGACACTGCAAATAAAAAATTCCCGGCGTAGGGTGCTGTTACTGCTAGGAGGCAGGCTTTGTTTTCAGCATCAGCATTGTCAATCATTGCTGTGACAGTCTTTTCCATTATGGGGCTATCCCAGTGGGCCTGCTTGTGGTCTTTTGGGACTTGTGGTCGGGGTTGAGGGTGTGCAATGGTGTCCCATTGTCTGGCTGCTTCGATGAACGTTTGATCATGAGTTCCGGCTGTCTCTCTCATACGCTCTGGTAGGATCTGCCCCACCAATTCGTCGGCTTCTGTACATGAGGATAAGAATGCTGGAAGTGCTACCTCAGTTGCCTTTCGTATGCCTATCACCCCAAATCTCACTGGTAGTGCTGCTTGGTCCCACTAACTGTCATCTAAATGTAGGTTGAGTGCCTTCCTGAATATTGACCTGAGGAGATCATCACATTGATTTAGAAGTGGGTTGCCAAAAGTGGGTGCACACCTTAAGAAGTATGTTAGCCTGGGCAAGGTAAGGCACTTTGTGAGAAGGTAGAGAGCATCATGGGAGTCCAAGTCCCCTATTCTCTCTTCCATCCTCTTTAGGTCTCTAAACTTTTCGTCAAAAACTGCAGCAATGGCATTGTGGCCCAGAGGTGCTCCAAGTAGTGTGCTGTCGGTGGGTTTAATGACTGAGGCTTCTGGTAAAACTTATTTCACTGCTCTAATAATTACTTCACCGGATGCAATAATTTCGCACTTGGAGGGGTTAAGAACGAGACCCATGGACTCCCCGCGTGTCTTCACCAGCTGTAGGTTGTTCTAGCAGGGAGTCTTGTGTGCCTGCCAAAGTGCCATCATCCAGGAACCAGATGTTGAGCTCACTGGACAGTCTGGTTGTAATTTCCCGAACCGCTATGCAAAAGAGGAAGGGTGCAAGTGGGTCTCCCTGTTGAATTCCCTCTGCTGAGGTGACTTCATGTTTGCCAAACAGGAGGGTTGAGTCTTTGCTGTAGCCTGCTGACACAAACGGGAGAATGCGTGTGCAATGTTCCTGGACTTGCTTCCCTTTTAACCTAGTTGAAAGCGTTTTTAAAATCTAATTTTACTACTGCCTGGTCTTCAGTATATATATATATATATATATATATATATATATATATATATATATATATATATATATATATATATATATATATATACATATATATATATATATATATATATATATACATATATATATATATATACATATATATATATATATATATATATATATATATATATATATATATATATATATATATATATATATATATATATATATATATATATATATATATATATATTACTAGCAGTACCCTGTCACGCATTGCTGAGCCACAGCAACCTTTCCCTGTCCCTCAGTCCTCCCCACCTTTCCCTCCTTCCCCCATCCCCTCGTCCTCCCGACCATTCACCTCTCCCCCGTCTCCTTTTCCTCCCCACCATCTCCCACTCCCCCACCGCTCGTCCTCCCTACTACTCTTCCCTCCCTCTCTCGTCCTCCCTACTATTCTTCCCTCCCTCCCTCGTCCTCTCACCATTCTCTATTCTCCCGGCCCTTCATCCCCACCATCCCCAACTACCCCTTGTCCTCCACACCATTACCCCTTCCCCTGTCCCCTCGTCCAACCCACCATCCCCAACTCCAGTCCCTTCGTCCTCCCCACTATTCTCAACTCCCTCGTCCGATGCATTCCCAAATGATTTGAGGTTCCCATCAGAAAATTGGGAATATCAATAGATCTAATGTTCCAATCAGAAAATATGGAATATCAAATGATCAGATGTTCCCATCACTGAAAAATCAGAAGAACAGTTAAAAAAAAACGAAATGAAAAACAATGAAAAAATAAAAATATAAATTATACTTACAAAATGAACGGTGTGGTAAACAACACAACTCAATTCCAATGCAATATCAAACAAAAAAATTAAATCAAATTGAAAATGAATCGAAATCTATGAAAATTTAATTTTCAATGACAATTTCCATCGAAAACATTGCAATGGAATCATAACATATATGAGCGTGTTTTACTCTCACATGCAATAGATGGTGCTGTTTCTTAAAAAAAAAGAATGTTTTTACCTGTCACAGGTTCCTGCTCAGATACAAATTTAACTTTGTGTGAAAATTTCAAATGACTTAGAGTGAGAGACATGTATTGTGAGATCTTGTATGAGGAGAATCTTACAAATCACCCAATACACTAAAGACCTTCCGTGTGACAGAGAGAGACATGTATTGGGTGATCTTGAAGGAAGAGATCATTACTACTCAGCCCTACACTGAATACCTTCCGTATGACATAGAGAGACAGGTATTGCGTGATCTTGAATGAAGAGAACATTACAACTCACCCCTACATCGAATAACTTCCGTATGACAGAGAGAGACATGTATTGTGTGATCTTGTATGAAGAGAACATTACAACTCACCCGTACACCGAAGACCTTCCGTATGAGAGAGAGCGTCATGTATTCCGTGATCTTGTTGCCCAACCTTCCGTCTGAGTTTATAGAGACGTAAGGCAGCGAGCAGTCTGTAACACAGTTATGGGCTGATGACTCGCATATCGGCTGACACTTTTATTATTCCGGGTGCTGACCCTCTATTCTCCCCCCAGCTGACTGACACTCTACTCTTCCTCCAGCTGACTGACACTCTATTCTCCCCCAGCTGACTGACACTCTATTCTCCCCCAGCTAACAGACACAATACTATCATCCCAGCTGGCTGACACTGTACTATCACCCCAGCTGGCTGACACTATACTGTCAACCCAGCTGGCCGACACTGTGCTGTCAAAACCAACTGGCTGACACTATACTGTCAACCTAGATGGATAACACTCTACAACCACCCCAGCTGGTTGACACTTTAAAAACCCCAGCTGCCTTCAACTATCACCGAAGCTGGCTGACGCTCTACTATCACCCCAGCTAGCTGACACTCTACTATCAGCAAAGCTGGCTAATACTCAACTATCACCCAGCTGGCTTCAACTCTACTAGCACGCCAGCTGGCTGACACTCTACTATCACCCAGCTGGCTGACACTCTACTATCACCCAAGATGACTGATAGTCTACTATCACCCCAGCTGGCTGACACACTACTATCACCCCAGCTGACTGATAATCTACTATCACCGCAGCTGGCTGTCACTCAACTATCACTCCAGCTGGCAGATAGTCTACTATCACCCCAGCTGGCTGACACTACTATCACCCCAGCTAACTGACACTCTACTATCACCCCAGCTGGCTGACAATCTACTATCACCCCAGCTGGCTGACACTCTACTATTACCACAGCTGGCTGACACTCTACTATCACCACAGCTGGCTAACACTCTACTATCACCTCAGCTGGCTGACACTCTACTATCACCACAGCTGGCTGGCACTCTACTATCACCACAGCTGGCTGACACTCTACTATCACCCCAGCTTGCTGACACTCTACTATCACTCCAGCTGGCTGACACTATCACCACTGCTGGCTGACACTCTACTATCACCACAGCTTGCTGACATTCTACTGTCACCCCAGCTGGCTGACACTCTATTATCACCACATCTGGCTGACACTCTACTATCACCCCAGCTGGCTGACACTCTACTATTAACACAGCTGATTGACACTCTAGTATCACCGCAGCTGACTGACACTCCACTATCACCGCTGCTGGCTGACACTCTACTGTCACCCCAGCTGGCTGATACTCTGCTATCACCCAAGCTGGCTGACACTCTCACATCACCCCAGGTGGTTGACACTCTACTATCATCCCAGCTGGTTGAAACTCTACTATCATCCCCAGCTGGCTGACACTCTCATATCATCCCAGCCGTCTAACAATCTACTATCACCGCAGCTGGCTGACAGTCTACTATCACCGCAGTTGGCTGACAGTCTACTATCACCGCAGTTGGCTGACAGTCTACTATCACCGCAGATAGCTAACACTCTACTGTCACCCTACTACTACTACACATAAGGAGCATAACTGGCCGACCCCTCACAGTGTTCAAGAGAAAACTGGATAAGCACCTACAAAGGATACCTGATCAACCAGGCTGTGACTCATACGTCAGGCTGCGAGCAGCCGCGTCCAAAAGCCTGGTTGATCAGTCCAGCAACCAGGAGGCCTGGTCGACGACCGGGCCGCGGGGACACTAAGCCCCGGAAGCACCTCAAGGTAACCACCCCAGATAACTGACACTCTACTATCACCCCAGCTGGCTGACACTCTACTATCAACCCAGCTGGCTGACACTCAACTATCACCAAGGCTAGCTGACACTCTACTATCACCACAGCTTGCTGACATTCTACTATCACCGCAGCTGGCTGACACTCAACTATCACCGCAGCTGGCTGACACTCTACTATCATCGCAGCTGACTGACACTAAACTATCACCGCAGCTGGCTGACACTCTACTATCACCCCAGCTGGCAGAAGCACTACTATCATTGCAGTTGGCTGACACTCTACTATCACCCCAGCTGGCTGACTCTCTACTATCACCCGGGCTTACTGTCACTCTACTATCACCCCAGCTGGCTGACACTCTACTATCACCGCAGCTGGCTGACACTCTACTATCACCGCAGCTGGCTGACACTCTACTATCACCGCAGCTTGCTGACACTCCGCTATCGCCCAAGCTAACTGACACTCTACTATCACCCCAGCTAGCTGACAATCAACTGTTACCCTAGCTGGCTGACACTCTACTATCACCCCAGTTAGCTGACACTCTACTATCAGAGCAGTTGGCCGACACTTTGCTATCACCCCAGCTAACTTGCACTCTACTATCACCCCAGCTGGCTGACAGTCTACTATTAACCCAGCTTACTTTCACTCTACTTTTACCCTAGCTTGCTGACACTCCACAATCACCCCAGGTGGCTGACACTCTACTATCACCGCAGCTGGCTGACACTCTACTATCACCGCAGCTGGCTGACACTCTACTATCACCGCAGCTGGCTGACACTACACTCTCACCTTGGCTGGCTGACACTCTACTATCACAGCAGCTGGCTGACAATCTACTATCACCCCAGGTGGCTGAAGCACTACTATCAATGCAGTTCGCTGACACAGTACTATCACCCCAGCTGGCTGACACTACTATCATCCCAGTTGACTGACACTCTCCTATCACCCCAGCTGGATGACACTCTACTATCACCGCAGCTAGCTGACACTCTACAATCATCCCAGCTGATTGAAACACTAATATCACTGCAGTTAGCTGACACACTATTATCACCCCAGCTGGCTAACACTACTATCACCCCAGCTGGCTGAGAGTCAAATATCACTGCAGCTGGCTGACTCTCTACTATCACCCCAGCTGGCTGATAATCTACTATCACCCCAGCTGGCTGATAGTCAATTATCACTGCAGCTGATTGACACTCTACCATCACCGCAGCTGGCTGACACTCAACTATCACGGCAGCTGACTGACACTCTACTATCACAGCAGCTTGCTGACACTCTACCATCACCGCAGCTGGCTGACACTCAACTATCAGCGCAGCTGCATGACACCCTACTATCACCACAGCTGGCTGAAACACTACTATCACTGCAGTTGGCTGACACACTACTATTACCCCAGCTGGCAAACACTACTATCACCCCAGCTGGCTGATAGTCAACTGTCACCCCAGCTGGCTTACACTTTATCACCCCAGCTGGCTGATAGTCTACTATCACTCCAGCTTTCTAATAGTCTACTTTCACCCCAGCTAGCTGATAGTCTACTATCACCGCAGCTGCATGACACCCTACCATCACCACAGCTGGCTGAAACTCAACTATCACGGCAGCTGGCTGACACTCTACTCTCACCCCAGCTGGTTGACACTCTACTATCACCCCAGCTGGCTGACACTCTCATATCACCCCAGCTCGCTGACACTCTACAATCACCCCAGCTGGCTGACACTCTCATATCACCCCAGCTGGCTGACACTCTCATATCACCCCAGCTGGCTGACACTCTCATATCACCCCAACTGGCTGACACTCTACTATCATCCCAGCTGGCTGAAACTCTACTACCACAGCAGCTGGCCGACACTGCTATCACAGCAGTTGGCTGACACTCTACTATCACCGCAGCTGGCAGACACTCTACTATCACCGCAGATAGCTGACACTCTGCTGTCACCTTAGCTGGCTGACACTCTACTGTCACCTTAGCTGGCTGACACTCTACTATCACCGCAACTAGCTGACACTCCACTGTCACCTTAGCTGGCTGACACTTTACAATCACCGCAGCTAGCTGACACTCTACTATCACCGCAGCAGGCTGACACTCTACTATAACCACAGCAGACTGACACTCTACTATCGCCCCAGCCGGCTGGCACTCTACTATAACCACAGCTGGCTGACACTCTACTATCACCCCAGCTAGCTGACACTCTATCACCCCAGCAGGCTGACAGTCTACTATCACCCCAGCTTACTGTCACTCTACTATCACCCTAGCTGGCTGACACTCTACTATCAACGCAGCTGGCTGACACTCTACTATCACCGCTGCTGGCTGACACTGCACTGTCACCTTAGCTGGCTGACACTCTACTATCACTGCAGCAGGCTAACACTCTACTATCAACGCAGCTGACTGACACTCAACTATCACAGCAGCTGGGTGACACTCTACTATCTCCCCAGCTGGCTGAAGCACTACTATAAATGCAGTTCGCTGACACACTACTATCACCCCAGCTGGCTGACACTACTATCATCCCAGCTGACTGACACTCTTCAATCTCGCCAGAGGGCTGACACTCTACTATAACCACAGCTGGCTGACACTTTACTATCACCCCAGCTGCCTGAAGCACTACTATCACAGCAGTTGGTTGACACACTACTATCACCCCAGCTGGCAAACACTACTATCACCCCAGATGGCTGATAGTCAAGTATCACCGCAGCTGCTTGACTCTCTACTATCACCCCAGCTGGCAGATAATCTACTATCACCCCAGCTGGCTGATAGTCAATTATCACTGCAGCTGATTGACACTCTACTATCACCGCAGCTGACTGACACTCTACTATCTCCGCAGCTGGCTGACACTCTTTTATCACCGCAGCTGGCTGACATTCTACTATCACTGCAGTTAGCTGACACTCTACTATCACCCCAGCTGGCTGACAGGCTACTATCACCCCTGCTTACTGTCACCCTAGCTGGCTGACACTCTACAATTACCCCAGCTGGCTGACACTCTACTATCACCGCAGCTGGCTGACACTCTACTATCACCGCAGCAGGCTGACACTCTACTATCACCGCAGCTAACTGACACTACACTCTCACCTTAGGTGGCTGATACTCTACTATCACCGCAGCTGGCTGACACTATACTAACACCGCAGCTGACTGACTCTCAACTATAACAGCAGCTGGCTGACACACTACTATCGCCCCAGCTGGCTTACACTACTCTCACCCCAGCTGACTGACACTCTTCTATCAACGCAGCTGGCAGACACTCTACTATCACCGCAGCTGGCTGACACTCTACTATCACCGCAGCTGTCTGAAGCACTACTATCACTGCAGTTGCCTGACACACTACTATCACCCCAGCTGGCTAACACTACTATCACCCCAGCTGGCTGATAGTCAACTATCACCGCAGCTGGCTTACTCTCTACGATCACCCCAGCTGGCAGATAATCTACTATCACCCCAGCTGCATGATAGTCAATTATCAATGCATCTGATTGACACTTTACTATCACCGCAGCTGACTGACACTCTACTATCACCGCAGCTGGTTAACACTCTACTATCACCGCAGCAGGCTGACACTCAACTATCACGGCCGCTGACAGACACTCTCATATCACCCCAGTTGACTGACACTCTACTATCATCCCAGCTGGCTGAAACTCTACTATCACCCCAGCTAGCTGACACACTACTATCACCCCAGCTGGCAACACTACTATCACCCCAGCTGGCTGATAGTCAACTATCACCGCAGCTGGCTTACACTCTACTATCACCCCAGCTGGCTGATAGTCTACTATTACCCCAGCTTTCTAATAGTCTACTTTCACCCCAGCTAGCTGATAGTCTACTATCACCGCAGCTGGCTGAAACTCAACTATCACGGCAGCTGGCTGACACTCTACTCTCACCCCAGCTGGCTGACACTCTACTGTCACCGCAGCTGGCTGACACTCTACTATCACCACAGCTTGTTGACACTCTGCTATCACCCAAGCTAACTGACACTCTTCTATCACCCCAGCTAGCTGACAATCAACTATCACCCTAGCTGGCTGACACTCTACTATCACCCCAGCTAACTGACACTCTACTATCACCCCAGCTGGCTGACAGTCTACTATTAACCCAGCTTACTGTCACTCTACTTTCACCCTAGCTTGTTGACACTCCACAATCACCCCAGGTGGCTGACACTCTACTATCACCGCAGCTGGCTGACACTCTACTATCACCGCAGCTGGCTGACACTCTACAATCACCGCAGCTGCCTGACACTACACTCTCACCTTAGCTGGCTGACACTCTACTATCACAGCAGCTGGCTGACAATCTACTATCACCCCAGCTGGCTGAAGCACTACTATCAATGCAGTTCGCTGACACACTACTATCACCCCAGCTGGCTGACACTACTATCATCCCAGTTGACTGACACTCTTCTATCACCCCAGCTGGCTGACACTCTACTATCACCGCAGCTAGCTGACACTCTACTATCATCCCAGCTGATTGAAACACTACTATCACTGCAGTTAGCTGACACACTATTATCACCCCAGCTGGCTAACACAACTATCACCCCAGCTGGCTGATAGTCAACTATCACTGCAGCTGGCTGACTCTCTACTATCACCCCAGCTGGCAGATAATCTACTATCATCCCAGCTGGCTGATAGTCAATTATCACTGCAGCTGATTGGCACTCTACTATCATCGCAGCTGGTTGACACTCTACCATCACCGCAGCTGGCTGACACTCAACTGTTACGGCAGCTGGCTGACACTCTCATATCACCCCAGCTGGCTGACACTCTTCTATCACTGCAGCTGACTGACACTCAACTATCATCGCAGCTGGTTGACACCCACAGCTGGCTGAAACACTACTATCACTGCAGTTGGCTGACACACTACTATCACCCCAGCTGGCTGATAGTCAACAATCACCCCAGCTGGCTTACACTCTATCACCCCAGCTGGCTGATAGTCTACTATCACCCCAGCTGTCTTACACTCTATCACCCCAGCTGGCTGATAGTCTACTATCACTCCAGCTTTCTAATAGTCTACTTTCACCCCAGCTAGCTGATAGTCTACTATCACCGCAGCTGCATGACACCCTACTATCACCACAGCTGGCTGAAACTCAACTATCACGGCAGCTAGCTGAGACTCTACTCTCACCCCAGCTGGCTGACACTCTACTATCACCCCAGCTGGCTGACACTCTCATATCACCCCAGCTCGCTGACACTCTACAATCACCCCAGCTAGCTGACACACTACTATCACCCCAGCTGGCAACACTACTATCACCCCAGCTGGCTGATAGTCAACTATCACCGCAGCTGGCTTACACTCTACTATCACCCCAGCTGGCTGATAGTCTACTATCACCGCAGCTTTGTAATAGTCTACTTTCACCCCAGCTAGCTGATAGTCTACTATCACCGCAGCTGGCTGAAACTCAACTATCACGGCAGCTGGCTGACACTCTACTCTCACCCCAGCTGGCTGACACTCTACTGTCACCGCAGCTGGCTGACACTCTACTATCACCACAGCTTGTTGACACTCTGCTATCACCCAAGCTAACTGACACTCTTCTATCACCCCAGCTAGCTGACAATCAACTATCACCCTAGCTGGCTGACACTCTTCTATCACCCCAGCTAGCTGACAATCAACTATCACCCTAGCTGGCTGACACTCTACTATCACCCCAGCTAACTGACACTCTACTATCACCCCAGCTGGCTGACAGTCTACTATTAACCCAGATTACTGTCACTCTACTTTCACCCTAGCTTGTTGACACTCCACAATCACCCCAGGTGGCTGACACTCTACTATCACCGCAGCTGGCTGACACTCTACTATCACCGCAGCTGGCTGACACTCTACTATCACCGCAGCTGGCTGACACTACACTCTCACCTTAGCTGGCTGACACTCTACTATCACAGCAGCTGGCTGACAATCTACTATCACCCCAGCTGGCTGAAGCACTACTATCAATGCAGTTCGCTGACACACTACTATCACCCCAGCTGGCTGACACTACTATCATCCCAGTTGACTGACACTCTTCTATCACCCCAGCTGGCTGACACTCTACTATCACCGCAGCTAGCTGACACTCTACTATCATCCCAGCTGATTGAAACACTACTATCACTGCAGTTAGCTGACACACTATTATCACCCCAGCTGGCTAACACAACTATCACCCCAGCTGGCTGATAGTCAACTATCACTGCAGCTGGCTGACTCTCTACTATCACCCCAGCTGGCAGATAATCTACTATCATCCCAGCTGGCTGATAGTCAATTATCACTGCAGCTGATTGACACTCTACTATCATCGCAGCTGGTTGACATTCTACCATCACCGCAGCTGGCTGACACTCAACTGTCACGGCAGCTGGCTGACACTCTCATATCACCCCAGCTGGCTGACACTCTTCTATCACTGCAGCTGACTGACACTCAACTATCATCGCAGCTGGTTGACACCCACAGCTGGCTGAAACACTACTATCACTGCAGTTGGCTGACACACTACTATCACCCCAGCTGGCTGATAGTCAACTATCACCCCAGCTGGCTTACACTCTATCACCCCAGCTGGCTGATAGTCTACTATCACCCCAGCTGTCTTAAACTCTATCACCCCAGCTGGCTGATAGTCTACTATCACTCCAGCTTTCTAATAGTCTACTTTCACCCCAGCTAGCTGATAGTCTACTATCACCGCAGCTGCATGACACCCTACTATCACCACAGCTGGCTGAAACTCAACTATCACGGCAGCTAGCTGAGACTCTACTCTCACCCATGCTGGCTGACACTCTACTATCACCCCAGCTGGCTGACACTCTCATATCACCAAAGCTCGCTGACACTCTACAATCACCCCAGCTGGGTGACACTCTCATATCACCCCAGCTGGCTGACACTCTCATATCACCCCAGCTGGCTGACACTCTACTATCATCCCAGCCTGCTGAAACTCTACTATCACTCCAGCTTGCTGAGACACTCTACTATCGCAGCAGCTGGCCGACACTCTGCTATCACAGTAGTTGGCTGACACTCTACTATCACCGCAGCTGGCTGACACTCTTCTATCACCGCAGATAGCTGACACTCTACTGTCACCTTAGCTGGCTGACACTCTACTGTCACCTTAGCTGGCTGACACTTTACAATCACCGCAGCTAGCTGACACTCTACTATCACCGCAACAGGCTGACACTCTACTATAACCACAGCAGACTGACACTCTACTATCACCCCAGCCGGCTGTCACTCTACTATAACCACAGCTGGCTGACACTTTACTATCACCGCAGCTAGCTGACACTCTACTATCACAGCAGCTGGCCGACACTCTGCTATCAACCCAGCTAACTGACACTCTACTATCACCCCAGCTAGCTGACACTCCACTATCAACCCAACAGGCTGACAGTCTACTATCACCCCAGCTTACTGTCACTCTACTATCAACCTAGCTGGCTGACACTCTACTATCAGCGCAGCTGGCTGACACTCTACTATCACCGCTGCTGGCTGACACTACACTGTCACCTTAGCTGGCTGACACTCTACTATCACTGCAGCTGGCTGACACTCTACTATCAACGCAGCTGACTGACACTCAACTATCACAGCAGCTGGGTGACACTCTACTATCTCCCCAGCTGGCTGAAGCACTACTATCAATGCAGTTCGCTGACACACTACTATCACCCCAGCTGGCTGACACTACTATCATACCAGCTGACTGACACTCTTCTATCACCCCAGCTGGCTGACACTCTACTATAACCACAGCTGGCTGACACTTTACTATCACCCCAGCTGCCTGAAGCACTACTATCACTGCAGTGTGCTGACACACTACTATCACCCCAGCTGGCTAACACTACTATCACCCCAGATGGCTGATAGTCAAGTATCACCGCAGCTGCTTGACTCACTACTATCACCCCAGCTGGCAGATAATCTACTATCACCCCAGCTGGCTGATAGTCAATTATCACTGCAGCTGATTGACACTCTACTATCACCGCAGCTGACTGACACTCTACTATCTCCGCAGCTGGCTGACTCTCTTTTATCACCGCAGCTGGCCGACACTCTGCTATCACCGCAGTTGGCTGACACTCTACTATCACCGCAGTTAGCTGACACTCTACTATCACCCCAGCTGGCTGACAGGCTACTATCACCCCTGCTTACTGTCACCCTAGCTGGCTGACACTCTACAATTACCCTAGCTGGCTGACACTCTACTATCACCGCAGCTGGCTGACACTCTACAATCACCGCAGCTGGCTGACACTCTACTGCCACCGCAGCTGGCTGACACTATACTCTCACCTTAGCTGGCTGACACTCTACTATCACCGCAGCTGGCTGACACTATACTATCACCGCAGCTGACTGACACTCAACTATCACCCCAGCTGGCTGAAGCGCTACTATCAATGCAGTTCGCTGACACACTACTATCACCCCAGCTGGCTGACACTACTCTCACCCCAGCTGACTGACACTCTTCTATTAAGGCAGCTGGCTGACACTCTACTATCACCGCAGCTGGCTGACACTCTACTATCACCGCAGCTGTCTGAAGCACTACTATCACTGCAGTTGCCTGACACACTACTATCACCCCAGCTGGCTAACACTACTATCACCCCAGCTGGCTGATAGTCAACTATCACCGCAGCTGGCTTACTCTCTACGATCACCCCAGCTGGCAGATAATCTACTATCACCCCAGCTGGATGATAGTCAATTATCAATGCATCTGACTGACGCTCTACTATCACCGCAGCTGACTGACACTCTACTATCACCGCAGCTGGTTGAAACTCTACTAACACCGCAGCAGGCTGACACTCAACTACCACGGCCGCTGACAGACACTCTCATATCACCCCAGTTTACTGACACTCTACTATCATCCCAGCTATCTAAAACTCTACTATCACCCCAGCTAGCTGACACACTTATATCATCCCAGCTGGCTAACACTCTACTATCACCGTTGCTGGCCGACACTCTGCTATCACCGCAGCTAGCTGACACTCTACTGTCACTTTAGCTGGCTGACACTCCACTCTCGCCTATACTGGCTGAAACTCTACTATCAGCGCAGATGGCTGACACTCAACTATCACCGCAACTGGCTGACACTCCACTGTCACCTTTGCTGGCTGACTCTCTAATATCACCGCAACTGGCTGACACTCTTCTATCACCGCAGCTAGCTGACACTCTACTGTCACTTTAGCTGGCTGACACTCCACTGTCACCTAAGCTGGCTGAAACTCTACTATCACCGCAGATGGCTGACACTCAACTATCACCGCAACTGGCTGACACTCCACTGTCACCTTAGCTGGCTGACACTCTACTATCATCGCAGCTGGCTGACACTCTACTATCACCGCAGCTGGCTGACACTCTACTATCACCGCAGCTGGCTGACACTCTACTATCACTGCAGCTGGCTGACACTCTACTATAACCACAGCTGACTGATAGTCAACTATCACCCCAGCTGTCTGACACTCTACTATAACCACAGCTGACTGACAGTCTACTATCACCCCAGCTGGCTGACACACTACTATTACACCAGGTGACTGATAATCTACTATCACCGTAGCTGGCTGTCACTCTACTATCACGCCAGCTGGCTGATAGTCTACTATCACCACAGCTGGCTGACACTCTACTATCATCCCAGCAAACTGACACTACTATCACCCCAGCTGGCTGACAATCTACTATCACCCCTGCTAGCTGACACTCTACTATCACCACAGCTGTCTGACACTCTACTATCACTACATCTGGCTGACACTCTACTATCACCTCAGCTGGCTGACACTCTACTATCACCACAGCTGGCTAAAGCTCTACTACCACTACAGCTGGCTGACACTCTACTATCACCCCAGCTTTCTGTCACTCTACTATCACCCCAGCTAGCTGACACTCTACTATCACCGCAGCTGGCAGACACTCTACTGTCACCACAGCTGGTTGATATTCTAATATCACCCCAGCTGACTGACACTCTAATATCGCCACAGCTGGTTGATATTCTACTATCACCCCAGCTGACTGACACTCTAATATCACCACAGCTGGCTGACTCTACTATCACCACATCTGGCTGACACTCTACTATCACCCCGATTGGCTGACACTCCACTGTCACCTTTGCTGGCTGACACTCTACTATCACTTTAGCTGGCTGACACACTACTATCACCCCAGCTGGCTGACACTCTACTATCACCGCAGTTTGCTGACACTCTGCTATCACCCCAGCTAACTGAAGCACTACTATCACTGCAGTTGGCTGACACACTACTATCACCCCAGCTGGCTCACACTACTATCACCCCTGCTCGCTGATAGTCAACTATCACCCAAGCTCGCTGACACTCTACAATCACCCCAGCTGGCTGACACTCTCATATCACCCCAGCTGGCTGACACTCTCATATCACCCCAGCTGGCTGACACTCTCATATCACCCCAGCTGGCTGACACTCTACTATCATCCCAGCTGGCTGAAACTCTACTATCACCCCAGCTAGCTGACACACTCTACTATCACAGCAGCTGGCCGACACTCTGTTATCACAGCAGTTGGCTGACACTCTACTATCACTGCAGCTGGCTGACACTTTACTATCACCGCAGATAGCTGACACTCTACTGTCACCTTAGCTGGCTGACACTCTACTGTCACCTTAGTTGGCTGACACTCTACTTTCACCGCAACTGGCTGACACTCCACTGTCCCCTTAACTGGCTGACACTCCACTGTCCCCTTAGCTGGCTGACACTTTACAATCACCGCAGCTAGCTGACACTCTACTATCACCGGAGCAGGCTGACACTCTACTATAACCACAGCAGACTGACACTCTACTATCACCCCAGCCGGCTGGCACTTTACTATAACCACAGCTGGCTGACACTCTACTATCACAGCAGCTGGCCGACACTCTGCTATCACCCCAGCTAACTGACACTCTATATATTACCCCAGCTAGCTGACACTCTACAGTCACCGCAGCAGGCTGACAGTCTACTATCACCCCAGCTTACTGTCACTCTACTCTCACCCTAGCTGGCTGACACAATACTATCAACGCAGTTGGCTGACACTATACTATCACCGCTGCAGGCTGACACTACACTGTCACCTTAGCTGGCTGACACTCTATTATCACTGCAGCTGGCTGACACTTTACTATCAACGCAGCTGACTGACACTCAACTATCACAGCATCTGGGTGACACTAAACTATCTCCCCAGCTGGCTGAAGCACTACAATCATCCCAGCTAGCTAACACTACTATCACCTCAGCTGGCTAACACTACTATCACCCCAGCTGGCTGATAGTCAACTATCACCGCAGCTGGCTTACTCTCTACGACCACCCCAGCTGGCAGATATTCTACTATCGCCCCAGCTGGATGATAGTCAATTATCAATGCATCTGATTGACACTGTACTATCACCGCAGCTGACTGACACTCTACTATCACCCCAGTTGACTGACACTCTACTATCATCCAAGCTGGCTGAAACTCTACTATCACCCCAGCTAGCTGACACACTTATATCATCCCAGCCGGCTAACACTCTACTATCACCGTTGCTGGCCGACACTCTGCTATCACCGCAGCTAGCTGACACTCTACTGTCACTTTAGCTGGCTGACACTCCACTGTCACCTAAGCTGGCTGAAACTCTACTATCACCGCATATGGGTGACACTCAACTATTACCGCAACTGGCTGACACTCCACTGTCACCTTAGCTGGCTGACACTCTAATATCACCGCAGCTGGCTGACACTCTACTATCACTGCAGCTGGCTGACACTCTACTATCACCGCAGCTGGCTGACACTCTACTATAACCACAGCTGACTGACAGTCTACTATCACCCCAGCAGGCTGACACACTACTATCACACCAGATGACTGATAATCTACTATCACCGCAGCTGGCTGTCACTCTACTATCACGCCAGCTGGCTGATAGTCTACTATCACCACAGCTGGCTGACACTCTACTATCATCCCAGCAAACTGACACTACTATCACCCCAGCTGGCTGACAATCTACTATCACCCCAGTTAGCTGACACTCTACTATCAATATAGCTGTCTGACACTCTACTATCACCACATCTGGCTGACACTCTACTATCACCTCAGCTGGCTGACACTCAACTATCACCACAGCTGGCTAAAGCTCTACTACCACTAAAGCTGGCTGACACTCTACTATCACCCCCAGCTAGCTGACACTCTACTATCACCGCAGCTGGCAGACACTCTACTGTCACCATCGCTGGCTTACACTCTACTATCACCACAGCTGGTTGATATTCTACTATCACCCCAGCTGACTGACACTCTAATATCACCACAGCTGGCTGACTCCCTACTATCATCACATCTGGCTGACACTCTACTATCACCCCGATTAGCTGACACTCCACTGTCACCTTTGCTGGCTGACACTCTACTATCACTGTAGCTGGCTGACACACTACTATCACCCCAGCTGGCTGACACTCTACTATCACCGCCGTTTGCTGACGCTCTGCTATCACCCCAGCTGACTGAAGCACTACTATCACTGCAGTTGGCTGACACACTACTATCACCCCAGCTCGCTGATAGTCAACTATCACCCAAGCTCGCTGACACTCTACAATCACCCCAGCTGGCTGACACTCTCATATCACCCCAGCTGGCTGACACTCTCATATCACCCAGCTGGCTGACACTCTACTATCATCCCAGCTGGCTGAAACTCTACTATCACCCCAGCTAGCTGACACACTCTACTATCACAGCAGCTGGCCGACACTCTGCTATCACAGCAGTTGGCTGACACTCTACTATCACAGCAGCTGGCTGACACTTTACTATCACCGCAGATAGCTGACACTCTACTGTCACCTTAGCTGGCTGACACTCTTCTGTACCCTTACCTGGCTGACACTCTACTTTCACCTTAGCTGGCTGACACTTTACAATCACCGCAGCTAGCTGACACTCTACTATCACCGCAGCAGGCTGACACTCTACTATAACCACAGCAGACTGACACTCTACTATCACCCTAGCCGGCTGGCACTCTACTATAACCACAGCTGGCTGACACTCTACTATCACAGCAGCTGGCCGACACTCTGATATCACCCCAGCTAACTGACACTCTATATATCACCCCAGCTAGATGACACTCTACAATCACCCCAGCAGGCTGACAGTCTACTATCACCCCAGCTTACTGTCACTCTACTCTCACCCTAGCTGGCTGACTCTATACTATCACTGCAGCTGGCTGACACTCTACTATCACCGCAGCTGGCTGACACTCTACTATAACCACAGCTGGCTGACAGTCTACTATCACCCCAGCTGGCTGGCTGACTCTCTAATATCACCGCAGCTGGCTGACACTCTTCTATCTCCGCAGCTAGCTGACACTCTACTGTCACTTTAGCTGGCTGACACTCCACTGTCACCTAAGCTGGCTGAAACTCTACTATCACCGCAGATGGCTGACGCTCAACTATCACCGCAACTGGCTGACACTCCACTGTCACCTTAGCTGGCTGACACTCTAATATCACCGCAGCTGGCTGACACTCTACTATAACCACAGCTGACTGACAGTCTACTATCACCACAGCTGGCTCACACTACTATCACTCCAGCTCGCTGATAGTCAACTATCACCGCAGCTTGCTGACACACTACGATCAAAGCAGCTGACTGATAGTCTACTATCACCCCAGTTGGCTGATAGTCAACTATCACCCCAGCTGGCTGACACTCTACAGTCACCCCAGCTGGCAGACTCTCTACTATCACCCCAGCAGGCTGATAGTCTACTATCACGCCAGCTGGCTGATACTCTACTATCACCCCAGCTGGCTGACACTCTACTATCAACCCAGCTGGCTGATAGTAAACTATCACCCAAGCTTACTGACACACTACTATCACCCCAGCTGACTGACTCACTACTATCACCCCAGCTGACTGATAGTCTACTATCATCCCAGCTGGCTGACATTCTACTATCACCCCAGCTGGCTGACAAACTACCATCACCCCAGCTGGATGATAGTCAACTATCACCCCAGCTGGCTGACACACTACTATCATCACAGCTGCCTGAATCACTACTGTCACCCCAGCTGGATGATAGTCTTCTATCACCCCAGCTGGTTGATACTCTACTATCACCCCAGCTTGCTGATAGTCAACAATCGCCTCAGCTGGCCGATAGTCAACTATCACCCCAGCTGGATGATAGTCTACAAGCTGACACTCTACTGTCACCTTAGCTGGCTGACACTCTACTATCACCCCATCTGGCTGACACGAATATCACACCAGCTAGCTGACACTCTACGGTCACCTTAGCTGACTGACACTCTACTATCACCCCAGCTGTCAGATACTCTACTGTTACCCCAGCTGGCTGACACTCTGCTATCACCGCATCTGGCTGACACTCTACTAACACCCCAGCTGGCTGACATTCTACTATCAACCCAACTGGCTGACACTCTACTATCAATGCAGCTGGCTGATAGTCTACTATCATCCCAGCTGGCTGATAGTCAACTATCACCGCAGCAGGCTGACACTCTACTATCAACGCAGCTGACTGATAATATTCTATCACCCCAGCTGGCTGACTTTCTACTATCACCCCACCTGACTGACACTCTACTATCACCACAGCTGACTATCAATTTAAAATCACCCCAGCTGTCTGACACTCTACTGTCACCTTAGCTGATTGATAGTCTACTATCACCCCAACAGGCTGACACTCTACTATCACCATAGCTGGCTGACACTCTACTATCACCACAGCTGACTAGCATTTTAAAATCACCCCAGCTGTCTGACACTCTACTGTCACCTTAGCTGATTGATAGTCTACTATCACCCCAACAGGCTGACACTCTACTATCACCATAGCTGGCTGACACTCTACTGTCACCGCAGCTGGCTGACACTCTACTATCAACGCAACTGACTGACATTCTACTATCACCCCAACTGACTGAGAGTCAACTATCACTCCAGCTGGCTGACACTCTACTATCACCCCAGGTGGATGATACTCAGCTATCACCCCAGCTGGCTGACACACTACAATCATCACAGCTGGCTGACACACTACTATAATCGCAGCTGACTAATCGTCTTCTATCACCCTAGCTGGCTGACACTCTACTTTCACCCCAGCTGGCTGACACTCTTCTACAACTCCAGCTGGCTGATATTCAACTATCATCGCACCTGGCTGACACACTACGATGACCGCAGCCGACTGATAGTCAACTATCACTCCAGATGGCTGACACACTACTATTACCGCAGCTGACTGATAGTCAACTATCACCCCATCTGGCTAACACTCTTCTATCACCAAAGCTGGCTGACACTCTACTGTCACCTAAGCTGGCTGACACTATACTAACACCCCAGCTCTGTGACACCCTACTATCACCACAGCTGACTGACACTCTACTGTCACCCCAGCTGACTGATAGTCTACTATAACCCCAGCTGGCTGACATTCTACTATCACCCCAGCTGGCTGACACTCTCATATCACCCCAGCTGGCTGACACTCTCATATCACCCAGCTGGCTGACACTCTACTATCATCCCAGCTGGCTGAAACTCTACTATCACCCCAGCTAGCTGACACACTCTACTATCACAGCAGCTGGCCGACACTCTGCTATCACAGCAGTTGGCTGACACTCTACTATCACAGCAGCTGGCTGACACTTTACTATCACCGCAGATAGCTGACACTCTACTGTCACCTTAGCTGGCTGACACTCTTCTGTACCCTTACCTGGCTGACACTCTACTTTCACCTTAGCTGGCTGACACTTTACAATCACCGCAGCTAGCTGACACTCTACTATCACCGCAGCAGGCTGACACTCTACTATAACCACAGCAGACTGACACTCTACTATCACCCTAGCCGGCTGGCACTCTACTATAACCACAGCTGGCTGACACTCTACTATCACAGCAGCTGGCCGACACTCTGATATCACCCCAGCTAACTGACACTCTATATATCACCCCAGCTAGATGACACTCTACAATCACCCCAGCAGGCTGACAGTCTACTATCACCCCAGCTTACTGTCACTCTACTCTCACCCTAGCTGGCTGACTCTATACTATCACTGCAGCTGGCTGACACTCTACTATCACCGCAGCTGGCTGACACTCTACTATAACCACAGCTGGCTGACAGTCTACTATCACCCCAGCTGGCTGGCTGACTCTCTAATATCACCGCAGCTGGCTGACACTCTTCTATCTCCGCAGCTAGCTGACACTCTACTGTCACTTTAGCTGGCTGACACTCCACTGTCACCTAAGCTGGCTGAAACTCTACTATCACCGCAGATGGCTGACGCTCAACTATCACCGCAACTGGCTGACACTCCACTGTCACCTTAGCTGGCTGACACTCTAATATCACCGCAGCTGGCTGACACTCTACTATAACCACAGCTGACTGACAGTCTACTATCACCACAGCTGGCTCACACTACTATCACTCCAGCTCGCTGATAGTCAACTATCACCGCAGCTTGCTGACACACTACGATCAAAGCAGCTGACTGATAGTCTACTATCACCCCAGTTGGCTGATAGTCAACTATCACCCCAGCTGGCTGACACTCTACAGTCACCCCAGCTGGCAGACTCTCTACTATCACCCCAGCAGGCTGATAGTCTACTATCACGCCAGCTGGCTGATACTCTACTATCACCCCAGCTGGCTGACACTCTACTATCAACCCAGCTGGCTGATAGTAAACTATCACCCAAGCTTACTGACACACTACTATCACCCCAGCTGACTGACTCACTACTATCACCCCAGCTGACTGATAGTCTACTATCATCCCAGCTGGCTGACATTCTACTATCACCCCAGCTGGCTGACAAACTACCATCACCCCAGCTGGATGATAGTCAACTATCACCCCAGCTGGCTGACACACTACTATCATCACAGCTGCCTGAATCACTACTGTCACCCCAGCTGGATGATAGTCTTCTATCACCCCAGCTGGTTGATACTCTACTATCACCCCAGCTTGCTGATAGTCAACAATCGCCTCAGCTGGCCGATAGTCAACTATCACCCCAGCTGGATGATAGTCTACAAGCTGACACTCTACTGTCACCTTAGCTGGCTGACACTCTACTATCACCCCATCTGGCTGACACGAATATCACACCAGCTAGCTGACACTCTACGGTCACCTTAGCTGACTGACACTCTACTATCACCCCAGCTGTCAGATACTCTACTGTTACCCCAGCTGGCTGACACTCTGCTATCACCGCATCTGGCTGACACTCTACTAACACCCCAGCTGGCTGACATTCTACTATCAACCCAACTGGCTGACACTCTACTATCAATGCAGCTGGCTGATAGTCTACTATCATCCCAGCTGGCTGATAGTCAACTATCACCGCAGCAGGCTGACACTCTACTATCAACGCAGCTGACTGATAATATTCTATCACCCCAGCTGGCTGACTTTCTACTATCACCCCACCTGACTGACACTCTACTATCACCACAGCTGACTATCAATTTAAAATCACCCCAGCTGTCTGACACTCTACTGTCACCTTAGCTGATTGATAGTCTACTATCACCCCAACAGGCTGACACTCTACTATCACCATAGCTGGCTGACACTCTACTATCACCACAGCTGACTAGCATTTTAAAATCACCCCAGCTGTCTGACACTCTACTGTCACCTTAGCTGATTGATAGTCTACTATCACCCCAACAGGCTGACACTCTACTATCACCATAGCTGGCTGACACTCTACTGTCACCGCAGCTGGCTGACACTCTACTATCAACGCAACTGACTGACATTCTACTATCACCCCAACTGACTGAGAGTCAACTATCACTCCAGCTGGCTGACACTCTACTATCACCCCAGGTGGATGATACTCAGCTATCACCCCAGCTGGCTGACACACTACAATCATCACAGCTGGCTGACACACTACTATAATCGCAGCTGACTAATCGTCTTCTATCACCCTAGCTGGCTGACACTCTACTTTCACCCCAGCTGGCTGACACTCTTCTACAACTCCAGCTGGCTGATATTCAACTATCATCGCACCTGGCTGACACACTACGATGACCGCAGCCGACTGATAGTCAACTATCACTCCAGATGGCTGACACACTACTATTACCGCAGCTGACTGATAGTCAACTATCACCCCATCTGGCTAACACTCTTCTATCACCAAAGCTGGCTGACACTCTACTGTCACCTAAGCTGGCTGACACTATACTAACACCCCAGCTCTGTGACACCCTACTATCACCACAGCTGACTGACACTCTACTGTCACCCCAGCTGACTGATAGTCTACTATAACCCCAGCTGGCTGACATTCTACTATCACCCCAGTTGGCTGACACTCTACTGTCACCTAAGCTGGCTGACACTATACTATCACCCCAGCTGGGTGACACCCTACTATCACCACAGCTGACTAACACTCTACTGTCACCCCAGCTGACTGATAGTCTACTATCACTCCAGCTGGCTGACACTCTACTATCACCACAGTTGGATGATTGGTAACTATCACCCCAGCTTACTGTCACACTACTATCACTACTGTCACACTACTGATAGCCTACTGTCACCCCAGCTGGCTGACACACTACTATCACCCCATCAGGCTGATAGTCTACTATGACGCCGGCTGGCTGATACTCTACTATCACCCCAGCTGGCTGACACACTACTATCACCCCAGCTGGCTGATAGTCTACTATCACCACAGCTGGCTGACACTCTACTATCACCCCAGCTGGATGATAGTCAACTATCACCCAAGCTTACTGACACACTACTATCACCCCAGCTGACTGACTCACTACTATCACCCCAGCTAACTGATAGTCTACTATCACCCCAGCTGGCTGACATTCTACTATCACCCCAGCTGGCTGTCAAACTACCATCACCCCAGCTGGATGATAGTCAACTATCACCCCAGCTGGCTGACACACTACTATCATCACAGCTGGCTGAATCACTACTGTCACTCCAGCTGGATGATAGTCTTCTATCACCCCAGCTGGTTGACACTCTACTATCACTCCATCTGGCTGACACGACTATCACACCAACTAGCTGACACTCTACGGTCACCTTAGCTGACTGACACTCTACTATCACCCCAGCTGTCAGATACTATACTACCACCCCAGCTGGCTGACACTCTGCTATCACCGTATCTGGCTGACACTCTACTATCACCACAGCTGACTGACACTCTACTATCACCACAGCTGACTGACACTCTACTATCAACCCAGCTGGCTAACACTCTACTATCAATGCAGCTGGCTGATAATCTACTATCATCCCAGCTGGCTGATAGTCAACTATCACCGCAGCATGCTGACACTCTACTATCAACGCAGCTGACTGATAGTATTCTATCACCCCAGCTGGCTGACTTTCTACTATCACCCCACCTGACTGACACTCTACAATCACCACAGCTGACTATCACTTTAAAATCACCCCAGCTGTCTGACACTCTACTGTCACCTTAGCTGACTGATAGTCTACTATCACCCCACCAGGCTGACACTCTACTATCACCACAGCTGGCTGACACGCTACTATCACCACAGCTGACTAGCACTTTAAATTCACCCCAGCTCACTGAAAATCTACTATCACCACAGCTGACTAACACTCTACTGACACCCCAGCTGACTGATAGTCTACTATCACTCCTGCTGGCTGACACTCTACTATCACCACAGTTGGATGATTGGTAACTATCACCCCAGCTTACTGTCACACTACTATCACTACTGTCACACTACTGATAGCCTACTGTCACCCCAGCTGGCTAACACACTACTATCTCCCCAGCAGGCTGATAGTCTACTATCACGCCAGCTGGCTGATACTCTACTATCACCCAAGCTGGCTGACACACTACTATCACCCCAGCTGGCTGATAGTCTACTATCACCACAGCTGGCTGACACTCTACTATCACCCCAGCTGGATGATAGTCAACTATCACCCAAGCTTACTGACACACTACTATCACCCGAGCTGACTGACTCACTACTATCACCATAGCTGACTGATAGTCTACTATCACCCCAGCTGGCTGACAACATACTATCACCCCAGCTGGCTGACAAACTACCATCACCCCAGCTGGATGATAGTCAACTATCACCCCAGCTGGCTGACACACTACTATCATAACAGCTGGCTGAATCACTACTGTCACTCCAGCTGGATGATAGTCTTCTATCACCCCAGCTGGTTGACACTCTACTATCACCCCAGCTTGCTGATAGTCACCTATCACCTCAGCTGGATGATAGTCTACAAGCTGACACTCTACTGTCACCTTAGCTGGCTGACACTCTACTACCACCCCAGCTGGCTGACACTCTGCTATCACCGCATCTGGCTGACACTCTACTATCACCACAGCTGACTGACACTCTACTATCACTCCAGCTGGCTGACACTCTACTATCAACCCAGCTGGCTAACACTCTACTATCAATGCAGCTGGCTGATAGTCTACTATCATCCCAGCTGGCTGATAGTCAACTATCACCACTGCTGGCTGACACTCTACTATCACCTCAGCTGGATGATAGTCAACTATCACCCAAGCTTACTGACACACTACTATCACCCCAGCTGACTGACTCACTACTATCACCCCAGCTGGCTGATAGTCTACTATCACCCCAGCTGGCTGACACACTACTATCATCACAGCTGGCTGAATCACTACTATCACCCCAGCTGGATGATAGTCTTCTATCACCCCAGCTGGTTGACACTCTACTATCATGAAAGCTTGTTGATAGTCAACTATCACCTCAGCTGGCCGATAGTCATCTATCACCCCAGCTGGATGATAGTCAACTATCACCCAAGCTTACTGACACACTACTATCACCCCAGTTGGCTGACTGACTACTATCACCCTAGCTGACTGATAGTCTACAATCACCCCAGCTGGCTGACATTCTACTATCACCCCTGCTGGCTGACACACTACTATCACCCCAGCTGGATGATAGTCTACTATCACCGCAGCTGGCTGACACTCTACTATCACAACAGCTTGCTGACACTCTACTATGACCCAGCTAGTTGACACTCTACTGTCACCTTAAATGGCTGACACTCTATTATCACCCCAGCTGGCTGACACTCTACTATCACCCCAGCTGGCTGACACACTACTATCACCCCAGCTGGCTGACACTCTACTATCACCCCAGCTGCATGATAGTCAACGATCACTCCAGCTGACTGACAGACTACTTTCAACCTAGCTGGCTGAAAATCTACTATCACCAAAGCTGGGTGACACTTTAAAATCACCCCAGCTGGCTGACACCACTACCAACACCCCAACATACTGACACTCGATTAACACCACAGCTGGCTGACATTCTACTATCTCCCCAGCTGGCTGACTCACTACTATCACCCTAGCTGGCTGACACTCTACTATCACCCAAGCTTGCTTCAACTCTAACATCACCCCAGCTGGCTTCAACTCTGCGATCACCCCACCTGGATGACACTCTATTATCACCCCAGCTGGCTTCAACTCTGCTATCGCCCCACCTGTCTGACACTCTACTGTCACCTTAGCTGGCTGACACTCTACTATCACCCCTGCTAGTTGACAAACTACTATCACCCCAGCCGGCTGACACTCTACTATCACCCCAACTGGCTCACACCCTACTATCACCCCAGCTAGCTTACACTCTACTATCACCACAGCTGGGTGACACTTTAAAATCACCTCAGCTGGCTGACACCCCTACTAGCACCCCATCTTACTGACACTCTACTATCACTCCAGCTGGCTGACACTCTACTATCACCCCAGCTGGCTGACTCACTACTATCACCCCTGCTGGCTGACTCTCTACCATCACCCCAGTTGGTTGATACTCTTCTATCACTCCAGTTGGCTGACACTCTACTATCACCACAGCTGTCTGACACTCTACTGTCATTTTAGCTTCCTGACACTCTACCACACCCCAGCTGGTTGACACCCTACTATCAACCCAGCTGATTGACACTCTACTATCACCCCAGCTGTCAGACACTCTACTATCACCCTAGCTGGCTGACACTGCTATCACCCCAGCTGTTTAATAGTCTACTATCACCCACAGCTGGCTGACACTCTACTATCACCCCAGCTGGCTGACACTCTACTATCAAACCAGCTGACTGACACTCCACTATCACCCCAGCTGTCAGACACTCTACTGTCACCCAAGCTGGCTGACACTACTATAACCCCAACTGGTTAATAGTCTACTATCACCCTTGCTGGCTGACACTCTAGTATCACCCCAGCTGGCTGACACTCTACTATCAACGGAGCTGGCTGATAGGCTACTATCAACCGAGCAGGCTGATACTATACTATCACCCCAGCTGGCTGACATTCTACTGTCACCTTATCTAGCTGACACTCTACTATCACCCCAGATAGCTGGCACACTATTATCACCCCAGATAACTGACACTACTATCACCGCAGCTAGCTGATAGTCTACTATCGCCCAAGCTGGCTGACACTCTATTATCACCCCAGCTGGCTGACTCTTTACTATCACCCCAGCTGGCTGACACTCTACGGTCACCTTAGCTGGCTGACACTCTACTATCACTCCAGTTGGCTGAAACTCTACTATCACCGCAGCTGTCTGACACTCTTCTATTACATCAACTGGCTGATACTCAACCCTCACCCCAGCTAGCTGACACAGTACTATCACCCCAGCTGGCAGACACTCTACTATCACCCCAATTGGATGACACTCTACTATCACCCTAGGTAGATAACACGCTATTATCACCTGAGCTACCTGATACTTTAAAATCCCCCAATGCTGGCTTACTCCAATACTAGCACCCCAGCTGGCTGACACTTTACTATCACCCCCAGCTGGCTGACACACTAATATCACCCCAGCTGGCTGACACTTTATTATCACCGCAGCTTGATGACACTCAACTATCACCTCAGCTGGCTTAAACTTTAAAATCACCGCAGCTGGCTTACACTCTAGAATAACCCCAGCTAAATTCAACTCTACTATCACCCCAACTGACTGACACTCTACTCTCTCTCCAGCTGGATTCAACTCTACTAACACCCCAGCTAGCTGACAGTCTTCTATCACCCCACCTAGCTGACACACTTCTTTCACCTCAGCTGGCTTCAACTCTACTAACACCACAGCTGGCTGACACTCTACTATCACCACAGCTGGCTGACACTTTAAAGTCATCCCAGCAAGCTGACACTCTACTATCTCCCCAGCTGGATTCAACTCTACTATCATCCCAGCTGACTGACACTCTACTATCACCCCAGCAGACTGATAGTCTACTATCACCACAGCTGGCTGATAGTGTACAATCACCTCAGCTGGCTGACACTCTACTCTCACCACAGCTGGCTGTCACTTTAAAATCATCCCAGCTGGCTGACACTCTACTATCACCCCAGCGGGCTGACACACTACTATCACCCCAGCTGACTGACACCCTGATATCTCCGAGCTTGCTTCAACTCTACTATCACTCCAGCTGACTGTCACTCTACTATCACACCAGCTGACTGACACTCTACTCTCTCTCCAGCTGGATTCAACTCTACTAACACCCCAGCTGGCTGACAGTCTTCTATCACCCCACCTAGCTGACACACTTCTTTCACCCCTGCTGGCTTCAACTCTACTAACACCACAGCTGGCTGACACTCTACTATCACCGCAGCTGGCTGATAGTCTACTATCACCCCAGCTGGCTGACACTTTACTATCACCCCAGCTTGATGACACTCAACTATCACCTCAGCTGGCTTAAACTTTAAAATCATCCTAGCTGGCTAACACTCTACTATAACCCCAGCTGGATTCAACTCTGCTATCACCCCAACTGGCTGACACTCTACTATCACCACAGCTGGCAGACACTTTAAAATCACCCCAGCCGGCTAAACACTCCACTATCACCCCAGCTGGATTAAACTCTACTCTCACCACAGCTGACTGATAGTCTACTATCACCACAGCTGGCTGACACACTACTGTCACCGCAGCTGACTGAGAGTCTACAATCACCCCAGCTGGCTGACACTCTACTATCACAACAGCTGGCTGACACTTTAAAATCACCCCAGCCGGCTGACACTCTACTATCTTCCCAGCTGGATTAAACTCTTCTATCACGCCAGCTGACTGACATTCTACTATCACCCCAGCTGACTGATAGTCTACTATCACCACAGATGGCTGACACTCTACTGTCACAGCAGGTGGCTGATAATCTACAATTACCACAGCTGGCTGACATTCTACTATCACCCCAGCTGGCTGACACTCTATTATCACCCCAGCTGGCTAATAGTCTACTATCAGCCCAGCTGGCTAATAGTCTACTATCACCACAGCTGGCTGACACTCTACTCTCACCACAGCTGGCTGTCACTTTAAAATCATCCCAGCTGGCTGACACTCTACTATCACCCCAGCGGGCTGACACACTACCATCACCCCAGCTGGCTTCAACTCTACTAACACCACAGCTGGCTGACACTCTAATATCAACGCAGCTGGCTGATAGTCTACTATCACCCCAGCTGGCTGACACTTTACTATCACCCCAGATGGCTGACGCAATAATATCACCCCAGCTGGCTGACACTCTACTATCACCCCAGCTTGATGACACTCAACTATCACCTCAGCTGGCTTAAACTTTAAAATAACCCCATCTGGCTTACACTCTACTATAACCCCAGCTGGATTCAACTCTACTATCACCCCAACTGGCTGACACTCTACTACCACCACAGCTGGCAGACACTTTAAAATCACCCCAGCCGGCTGACACTCTACTATCACCCCAGCTGGATTCAACTCTACTATCACCCCAGCTGACTGACACTCTACTTTCACCCCAGCTGACTGATAGTCTACTATCACCACAGCTGGCTGACACACTACTGTCACTGCAGCTGACTGAGAGTCTACAATCACCCCAGCTGGCTGACACTCTACTATCACCACAGCTAACTGACACTTTAAAATTACCCCAACCGGCTGACACTCTACTATCTCCCCAGCTGGATTCAACTCTTCTATCACGCCAGCTGACTGACACTCTACTATCACCCCAGCTGACTGATAGTCTACTATCACCACAGCTGGCTGACACTCTGCTGTCACAACAGGTGGCTGATAGTCTACAATTACCCCAGCAGGCTGACACTCTACTATCACCCCAGCTGGCTAATAGTCTACTATCAGCCCAGCTGGCTAATAGTCTACTATCACCTAAGCTGGCTGACACTCTACTGTCACCTTAGCTGGCTGACACCCTACTATCTACCTAGCTGGCTGACACTCTACTATCACCCCAGCTGGCTGATAGTCTACTATCATCGCAGCTGGCTGACACCCTTCTATTACCTCAGCTGGCTGACACTCTACTGTCATCCTAGCTAGCTGACACAGTACTATCACCTCGGCTAGCTGACACTCTACTATCACCCTAACTGGATGACACTCTACTATCACCCCAACTGGATGACACTCTACTCTCACCCCAACTGGATGACACTCTACTATCACCTCATCTAGCTAACACGCTGTTATCACCACAACTGCCTGATGCTTTAAAATCCCCCTAAGCGGGCTTACACCAATAATAGCACCCCAGTTGGCTGACACTCTACTATAACCCCAGCAGGCTGTCACACTAATATCACCCCAGCTGGCTAACACTCTACTATCACCCCAGCTTGATGACACTCTACTATCACCTCAGCTGGCTTAAACTTTAAAATCAACCCAGCTGGCTTACACTCTACTATAACCCCAACTTGATTCAACTCTACTATCACCCCAGCTGACTGACACTCTACTATTACCCCTGCTGGCGGACACTCTATCACCCCAGCTGGCTGAAACCCTACTATTACTCCAGCTGACTGACACTCTACTATCACCGCAGCTGACTGATAGTCTACTATCACCCAAGCTGGCTGACACTCTACTCTCACCCCAGATGACTGATAGTCTACTATCAAAACAGCTGGCTGACACTCTGCTATCACCCCAGATGGCTGACACCCTACTATCACCCCAGCTGACTGACACTCTTCTATCACCCCATCTGGGTGACTCGCTACTATCACCCCAACTAGCTGACACTCTATGGTCACCTTAGCTGACTGCCACTCTATTATCACTCCAGCTGGCTAAAACTGTACTGTCACTTTAGCTGGCTGACACTCTACTATGACCCCAGCTGACTGATAGTCTACTATCACTCAAGCTGGCTGACACACTACTTTCACCGCACCTGGCTGACACTCTACTATCACCCCAGCTAGCTGACACTCTACTGTCACCTTAGCTGGCTGACACTCTATTATCACCCAAGCTAGCTGACACTCTACTCTCACCCCAGCTAGCTGACAGTTTAATGTCACCTTAGCTGGCTGACTCTACTATCACGCGATCTTGCTGACACCCTATTGTCACCCCAGCAGACTGACACTCTACTATCACCCAAGCTGGCTGACACCCTACTATAACCCCAGCTAGGTGACACACTATTATCACCCCAGATAACTGACACTCTACTATCACCGCAGCAAGCTGACACTTTACTATCACCCCAGCTGGCTGACACTCTACTGTCACCTTAGCTGGCTGACACTCTACTATCACCCAGGTGGCTGACACCCTACTATCACCCCAGCTGACTGACACTCTACTATCACCCCAGCTTACTGATAGTCTAGTATCACCCCAGCTGGCTGAGACTACTGTCACCGCAGCTGGCTGATAGTCTACTATCACCCCAGCTGGTTGACACTCTACTATCTCCCCAGCTGGTTATTAGTCTACTATCACCCCAGCTGGCTGATAGTCTACTATCACCGCAGCTGGCTGACATTCTACTATCTCCCCAGCTGGATGATAGTCAACTATCACCCCAGCTTACTGACACACTACTATCACCCCAGCTGGCTGACTCACTTTTATCACCACAGCTGACTGATAGTCTACTATCACCCAAGCTTGCTGAAATTCTACTATCACCCCAGCTGGCTGACACACTACGATCACCCCAGCTGGCTGAGAGTCTACTATCACCGCAGCTGGCTAACACTTTACAATCACAACAGTTTGCTGACACTCTACTATCACCCCCGCTAGTTGACATTCAACTGTCACCTTAGCTGGCTGACACTCTATTATCACCTCAGCTGGTTTACACTCACCTATCACCCGATCTTGCTGACACCCTACTATCACCCCAACTGACTGACACTCTACAATCACCCCAGCTGACTGATATTCTACTATCACCCCAGCTGGCTGACACTATACTATCATCGCAGCAGGCTGACACTCTACTATCACCCCAGCTGGCTGACGCCCATCAATCCCCTCAGCTGAATGACACACTATTATCACCCCAGCTAAAAGGCACTCTACAATCAACGCAACTGGCTGATAGTCTTCTATCAACCCAGCTGGCTGACACTCTAATATCACCCCGGTTGGCTGACACTTTACTATCACCCCAGCTGGCTGACACACTACTGTCACCTTAGATGGCTGACACTCTACTATCACCGCAGCTGACTGATAGTCTACTATCACCCCAGCTAACTGACATTCAACTATCACCGCAACTAACTGACACTCTACTATCACCCCAGCTGGCTGATAGTCTACTATCACCGCAGCTGGCTGACACTCTTCTATTACCTCAGCTGGCTGACACTCTACTGTCATCCAAGCTAGCTGACACAGTACTATCACCTCGGCTAGCTGACACTCTACTATCACCCCAACTGGATGACACTCTACTATCACCCCAACTGGATGACACTCTACTATCACCCCAACTGGATGACACTCTACTATCACCTCAGCTAGCTAACACGCTGTTATCACCACAACTGCCTGATGCTTTAAAATCCCCCTAAGCGGGCTTACACCAATAATAGCACCCCAGCTGGCTGACACTCTACTATAACCCCAGCAGGCTGTCACACTAATATCACCCCAGCTGGCTAACACTCTACTATCACCCCAGCTTGATGACACTCTACTATCACCTCAGCTGGCTTAAACTTTAAAATCAACCCAGCTGGCTTACACTCTACTATAACCCCAGCTGGATTCAACTCTACTATCACCCCAGCTGACTGACACTCCACCATCACCACAGCCGGCTGACACTTTAAAATCACCCTAGCCGGCTGACACTCAACTATCACCCCAGCTTGATTCAACTCTACTATCACCCCAGCTGACTGACACTCTACTATTACCCCTGCTGGCGGACACTCTATCACCCCAGCTGGCTGAAACCCTACTATTACTCCAGCTGACTGACACTCTACTATCACAACAGCTGGCTGAAACTCTGCTATCACCCCAGATGGCTGACACCCTACTATCACCCCAGCTGACTGACACTCTTCTATCACCCCATCTGGGTGACTCGCTACTATCATCCCAACTAGCTGACACTCTATGGTCACCTTAGCTGACTGCCACTCTATTATCACTCCAGCTGGCTAAAACTGTACTGTCACTTTAGCTGGCTGACACTCTACTATGACCCCAGCTGACTGATAGTCTACTATCACTCAAGCTGGCTGACACACTACTTTCACCGCACCTGGCTGACACTCTACTATCACCCCAGCTAGCTGACACTCTACTGTCACCATAGCTGGCTGACACTCTATTATCACCCAAGCTAGCTGACACTCTACTCTCACCCCAGCTAGCTGACAGTTTAATGTCACCTTAGCTGGCTGACTCTACTATCACCCGATCTTGCTGACACCCTATTGTCACCCCAGCAGACTGACACTCTACTATCACCCAAGCTGGCTGACACCCTACTATAACCCCAGCTAGGTGACACACTATTATCACCCCAGATAACTGACACCCTACTATCACCGCAGCAAGCTGACACTTTACTATCACCCCAGCTGGCTGACACTCTACTGTCATCTTAGCTGGCTGACACTCTACTATCACCCAGGTGGCTGACACCCTGCTATCACCCCAGCTGACTGACACTCTACTATCACCCCAGCTTACTGATAGTCTAGTATCACCCCAGCTGGCTGAGACTACTGTCACCGCAGCTGGCTGATAGTCTACTATCACCCCAGCTGGTTGACACTACTATCTCCCCAGCTGGTTATTAGTCTACTATCACCCCAGCTGGCTGATAGTCTACTATCACCGCAGCTGGCTGACACTCTATCTCCCCAGCTGGATGATAGTCAACTATCACCCCAGCTTACTGACACACTACTATCACGCCAGCTGGCTGACTCACTTTTATCACCACAGCTGACTGATAGTCTACTATCACCCAAGCTTGCTGAAATTCTACTATCACCCCAGCTGGCTGACACACTACGATCACCCCAGCTGGCTGATAGTCTACTATCACCGCAGCTGGCTAACACTTTACAATCACAACAGTTTGCTGACACTCTACTATCACCCCCGCTAGTTAACACTCAACTGTCACCTTAGCTGGCTGACACTCTATTATCACCTCAGCTGGTTTACACTCACCTATCACCCGATCTTGCTGACACCCTACTATCACCCCAACTGACTGACACTCTACAATCACCCCAGCTGACTGATAGTCTACTATCACCCCAGCTGGGTGACACTATACTATCATCGCAGCAGGCTGACACTCTACTATCACCCCAGCTGGCTGACACCCATCAATCCCCTCAGCTGAACGACACACTATTATCACCCCAGCTAAAAGGCACTCTACAATCAGCGCAACTGGCTGATAGTCTTCTATCAACCCAGCTGGCTGACACTCTAATATCACCCCGGTTGGCTGACACTTTACTATCACCCCAGCTGGTTGACACACTACTGTCACCTTAGATGGCTGACACTCTACTATCACCGCAGCTGACTGATAGTCTACTATCACCCCAGCTAACTGACATTCAACTATCACCGCAGCTGACTGAAACACTACGATCTCCGCAGCTGACTGATAGTCTACTATCACCCCAGCTGGCTGATAGTCAACTATCTCCCCAGCTGACTTACACTCTACTATTACTCCAATTGACTGATAGTCTACTATCACCCCAGCTGTCTGACACTCTACTATCACCCCAGCTTGCTGACACACTACAATCACCGCAGCTGAGTGATTGTCTACTACTACCCCAGCTGGAAGACACTCTACTATCACCCCAGCTAGCTGACACACTACTATCACCCGTGCTGTCTGACACTCTACTATCACCCCAACTGACTGACACTCTACTATCACCCCAGCTGGTTGACACTCTACTATCACCACAGCTGGCTGTTACATTATAATCACCCCAGCTGGCTGACACCCCTAATAGCATCCCAGCTGGCTGACACTCTACTATCACCAAAGCTGGCTGACAATCTGCTATCTCCCAATTGGCCCCAACTCTATTATCACCCCAGCTTGCTGACTCTCTACAATCACCACAGCTGGCTGATAGTCTACTATCACCCCAGCTGGCTGATATTCTACTATCATCCCACCAAGCTGATAGTCAACTATCACCGAAGCTGGCTGACACATTACGATCACTGCAGCTGACTGATAGTCTACTATCACCCCAGCTGGCTGACACTCTACTATCACCCCAGCTAACTGACACTCTACTATCACCCCAGCTAGCTGATAGTCTACTATCACCTCAGCTGGCTGATAGTCTACTGTAACCCCAGCTGGTTGACACTCTACTATCTTCCCAGCTGGCTGATAATCTACAATCACCCCAGCTGATTGATAGTCAAATATCACCCCAGCTGGCTGATAGTCAACTATCACCCTTGCTGGCTGACACTCTACTATCACCTTAGCTGTATGATAGTCAACTATCACCCCAGCTGACTTACACTCTACTATCACCCCTGTTGACTGTCACATTAAAATCACCCCAGCTGGCTGACACCCCTAATAGCACCCCAGCTGGCTGACACTCTACTATCACCCCAGCTGGCTGACAATCTGCTATCTCCCAGTAGGCTTCAACTCTATTATCACCCCAGCTTTCTGACTCTCTACTATTACCACAGCTGGCTGATAGTCTACTATCACCCCATCTGGCTGATATTCTACTATCATCCCACCAAGCTGATAGTCAACTATCACCGAAGCTGGCTGACACATTACGATCACTGCAGCTGACTGATAGTCTACTATCACCCCAGCTGGCTGACACTCTACTATCACCCCAGCTAACTGACACTCTACTATCACCCCAGCTAGCTGATAGTCTACTATCACCTCAGCTGGCTGATAGTCTACTGTAACCCCAGCTGGTTGACACTCTACTATCTTCCCAGCTGGCTGATAATCTACAATCACCCCAGCTGATTGATAGTCAAATATCACCCCAGCTGGCTGATAGTCAACTATCACCCTTGCTGGCTGACACTCTACTATCACCTTAGCTGTATGATAGTCAACTATCACCCCAGCTGACTTACACTCTACTATCACCCCTGTTGACTGTCACATTAAAATCACCCCAGCTGGCTGACACCCCTAATAGCACCCCAGCTGGCTGACACTCTACTATCACCCCAGCTGGCTGACAATCTGCTATCTCCCAGTAGGCTTCAACTCTATTATCACCCCAGCTTTCTGACTCTCTACTATTACCACAGCTGGCTGATAGTCTACTATCACCCCATCTGGCTGATAGTCTACTGTCACAGCAGCTGGCTGACAATCTACATCACTGCAGCTGGCTGATAGTCTACTATCACCCCATCTGGCTGAAACTCTACTATCACCCCAGCTGGCTGACACTCTACTATCACCCCAACCGGCTGATACTCTAATATCACCCCAACCGGCTGACACCCTAATATCACCCCAGTTGACTGACACCCCTATTAGCACCCCAGCTGGCTGACACTCTACTGTCACCTTAGCTGGCTGACACTCTACTATCATCCAAGCTGGATTATAGTCAACTATCACCCCAGCGGGCTGACACTCTTCTATAACCCCAGCTGTCTGAAACTCTACTCTCACCTAGGCTGGCTGACACCCTACTATCACCCCATCTGACTGACACTCTACTATCACCCCAGTTGACTGATAGTCTACTATCACCCCAGCCTGATGACACACTACTATCACTCCAGCTGGCTGACACACTACTATCACCGCAGCTGATTGATTGTCTACTATCACCCTAGCTGGCTGACACACTACTGTCACCCCAGCTGGCTGAAAGTCTACTATCACTGTAGCTCTCTGACACTCTACTATCATCCCAGCTAGCTGACACTCTACTACCACCCTAGCTAGCTGACACACTACTATCACCCGAGCTGGCAGACACTCTACTATCACCCCAACTTCCTGCCACTCTACTATCACCGCAGCTGCCTGACACCCCCACCAGCACCCCAGCTGGCTGACACTCTACTATCACCCTAGCTAGCTGACACTCCACTATCTCCCCAGCTGGCTGACACTCTACTTTCACCCCAGCGAGCTGACACACTACTATCAACCCAGCTGACTGACACTCTATTATCACCTCAGCTGGCTGATAGTCTACTATAACCCCAGCTGGTTGACACTCTACTATCACCCCAGCTGGCTGATAGTCTACTATCACCCCAGCTAGCTGATAGTCAACTATCACTGAAGCTGGCTGACACACTACGATCACCGCAGCTGACTGACACTCTATTATCACCCCAGCTTGCTGATAGTCTACTATCACCTCAGCTAACTGATAGTCTACTATAACCCCAGCTGGTTGACCCTCTACTATCTCCCCAGCTGGCTGATAATCTACTATCACCCCAGCTGATTGATAGTCAAATATCACCCCAGCTAGCTGATAGTCAACTATCACTGCAGCTGACTCAAACACTACGATCTCCGCAGCTGACTGATAGTCTACTATCATCCCAGCTGGCTGATAGTCAACTATCATCCCTGCTGGCTGACACTCTACAATCACCTTAGCTGTATGATAGTCAACTATCACCCCAGCTGACTTACACTCTACTATCACCCCAGTTGACTGATAGTCTACTATCACCCCAGCTGTCTGGCACTCTACTATCACTCCAGTTGGCTGACACACTACTATCACCGCAGCTGAGTGATTGTTTACTACCACCCGAGCTGGAAGACACTCTACTCTCACCCCAACTAGCTGACACACTGCTATCACCCATGCTGTCTGACACTCTACTATCACCCCAACTGGCTGACACTCTACTATCACCCCAGCTGATTGACACTCTACTATCACCACAGCTGTGTGTCACATTAAAATCACCCCAGCTGGCTGACACCCCTAATAGCACCCCAGCTGGATTACAATCTGCTATCTCCCAGTTGACTGACTCCCAACTCTATTATCACCCCAGCTTGCTGACTCTCTAATATCACCACAGCTGGCTGATAGTCTACTATCACCCCAGCTGGCTGATAGTCTACTATCACCGCAGGTGGCTGACACTCTACTATCACCCCAGCTGGCTGACACTCGACTATCACCCCAACCGACTGACACTTTAATATCACCCCAACCGGCTGACACTCTAATATCACCCCAGCTGGCTGACACTCTACTATCACCACAGCTGACTGACACTTTAAAATCACCCCAGTTGGCTGACACCCCTATTAGCACCCCAGCTGGCTGACACTCTACTGTCACTTTAGCTGGCTGATAGTCTACCATAACCCCAGCTAGCTGATAGTCAACTATCACCCCAGCTGACTGATAGTCTACTATCACCCCAGCTAGCTGATAGTCAACTATCACCGAAGCTGGCTGACACACTACGATCATCGCAGCTGGCTGACACACTACGATCATCGCAGGTGACTGATAGTCTACTATCCCCCTAGCTGGCTGATAGTTAACTATCACTCCAGCTGGCTGAAACTACTATCACCCCAGCTGGCTGACTCGCTACTGTCACTCAAAGTGACTGAAACTCTAATATCACTCCAGCTCACTGATAGTCAACTATCACCCCGGCGGGCTGACACTCTACTATTACCCCAGCAAGCTGACACACTACTATCACCCGAGCTCGCTGACACTTTACTATCACCCCAGCTGACTGACACTCTACTATCACCACCGCTGGCTGTAACTTTAAAATCACCCTAGCTGGCTGACACCATAACTAGCACCCCAGATGGCTGACACTCTACTACCACCCCAGCTGGCTAACACTCTACTATCACCCCAGCTGGCAGACACTCTACTATCTCCAAACTGGCTTCAACTCTAATATCACCCCAGCTGGATTCAACTCTACTATCACTCTACTATCACCTTAGCTTCCTGACACTTTAAAATCACCATGGCTGCCTGACACTCTACTAACACCACAGCTAGCTGACACTCTAATATCAACCCAGCTGGCTGAGACTCTACTATCATCCCAACTGTCTTACACTCTACTGTCACCTTAGCTTGCTGACACTCTACTATCACCCCAGCTGGCTGACACCCTACTATCACCTAAGCTGACTGACACTCTACTATAACCCCAGCTAACTGATAGTCTACTATCACCCCTGCTGGCTGACACTCAACTATCACCCCAGCTGACTGATAGTCTTCTATCACCCCATCTGTCTGACACACTATTGTCACCCCAGCTTCCTTACACTCTACTATCACCGCAGTTGGCTGATAGGCTACTATCACCTCAGCTGGCTGACACTCTACTATCACCGCTGCTGACTGATAGTCTATTATCACCGCAGCTGGCTTGCACTCTACTATCACCCCAGCTGGCTGACACTCTACTATCACCTCAGCTAGCTGACACACTACTATCACCCCTGCTGGCTGACACTCTAATATCACCCCAAAGGGCTGACACTCTTATATCACCCCACTTGGCTGACACACTTTTTTCACCCCAGTTGGCTTCAACTCGACTATCACCATAGCTGGCTAACACTCTATTATCACCCCAGCTGGCTGACACTCTACTATCATCCCAACTGGCTGACAATCTACTGTCACCCCAGCTAGCTGACACACTATTATCATCCCAGCTGGCTGACATTCTACTATCACCGCAGCTGGCTGATAGCCTACTATCACCCCAGCTGGCTGACACTCTACTATCACCCCAGCTGGTTAACACTCAACTTTCACTCCAGCTGGCTGACACTCTACTGTCACCTTAGCTGGCTGACACTAAACTATCACCCCAGTAGGGTGACACACTGCTATCACCCCAGCTGATTGACACTCAACTATCCCCCCAGCTGACTGATAGTGTACTATCCACCCAGCTGGCTGACACTCTGCTATGACCCCAACTGGCTGACTCTCTACTATCACCCCAGCTGGCTGACCTTCTACTATCACCACAGCTGGCTGACACTTTAAAATCACCCCAGTTGGGTGACACCCCAACTAGCATCCAAGTTGACTGACACTCTACTATCACCTCAGCTGGTTGACACTCTACTATCACCGCAGCTTGCTGATAGTCTACTATCACCCTAGCTGGCTGATAGTCAACTATTACCGCAGTTGGGCGACACTCTTCTATCACCGCAGCTGACTGACATTTTAAAATCAAACCCAGCTGGCTGACACCCCTACTAGCACCCATCTGGCTGACACTCTACTATCACCCCAGTTGATTGACACTAAACTATCACCCTAGCAGGTTGACACACTGCTATCACCCCAGCTGATTGACACTCAACTATCCTCCACAGCTGACTAATAGTGTACTATCCACCCAGCTGGCAGACACTCTACTATCACCACAACTGGCTGAATGTCTACTATCACCCCAGCTGGCTGACACACTATTATCTCCCCAACTGGCTGACACTTTACTATCACCGCAGCTGACTGATAGTCTATTATCACCGCAGCTGGCTGACAATCTACTATCACCCCAGCTGGCTGACACTCTACTATCACCCCAGCTAGCTGACACACTAATATCACCCCAGCTGGCTGACACTCTGCTATGACCCCAACTGGCTGACACTCTACTATCACCCCAGCTGGCTGACACTCTACAATCACAACAGCTGGCTGACACTTTAAGATCACCCCAGATGGGTGACACCCCTACTAGCATTCCAGTTGGCTGACACTCTACTATCACCCCCAGCTGGTTGACACTCTACTATCACCGCAGCTTGCTGATAGTCTACTATCACCCTAGCTGGCTGATAGTCAACTATTACCGCAGTTGGGTGACACTCTTCTATCACCGCAGCTGACTGATAGTCGGCTGTCAGCTTGCTGACACTCTACTATCACCCCATCTAGCTGACACTAATATCACCCCAGCTGGCTGACACTCTGCTATGACCCCAACTGGCTGACACTCTACTATCACCCTAGCTGGCTGACACTCTACTATCACAACAGCTGGCTGACACTTTAAAATCACCCCAGATGGGTGACACCCCTACTAGCATCCCAGTTGGCGGACACTCTACTATCATCCCAGCGGGCTGACAGTCAACTATCACCGCAGCTGGCTGACACTTTACTATCACCACAGCTGGCTGATAGCCTACTATCACCCCGGCTGGCTAACACTCTACTATCACCCCAGCTGCCTGACACTCTACTATCACCCCAGCTGGCTGATAGTCTACTATCACCCCAGCTGGCTGACACTCTGCTATCACTTCTCCTGGCTGATAGTCTACTATCACCCCAGCTGGCTGATAGTCTACTTTCACCCCATCTGACAAATAGTCTACTATCACCCAAGCTGGCTGATATTCAACTATCACTGCAGCTGGTTAAAACACTACGATCACTGAAGCTGACTGATAGTCTACTATCACCCAAGCTGGCTGATAGTCAACTATCACCCCAGTTAGCTGACACTCTACTATCACCCCTGCTGGCTGATAGTTAACTATCACTCCAGCTGGCTGACACACTACTATCACCCCAGCTGGCTGATAGTCTACTATCACCCCAGCGGGCTGACACTACTATCACCCCCGGCTAGCTGACACACTACTATCACCCGAGCTGGGTACGCACTACTATCACCCCAACTAGCTGACACTCTACTATTACCCCAGCTGGCTGACACTCTATTATCACTGTTGGAAATTTCCAACACTAATACAATACTATTGTATTATTATAAACTAGCACTAAAATATACTAATTACTGTAGTTACTAAAATTTACTAACAGTCGGGTTCACATGAACTAATTATTTTATCTGTATAAGAATACTGGAAGTCTTACGAAACCAAGCACCAGTATTGCGTCAGATTCTACCTAGTTAAGCACATTTATATCCAGTGTCTTAGAGAATTGAATGTGATTGTCTAAAATCATCAGTATTCCATGTGATAATTATTTACGGATAACATAACTCCCAAATAATTCCAAATCGAGAGTTTTTAGTTACAATTGTTATCAAGTAATAAATTTACCGTCACGCGTGAATGCCATGGAGAAAACTAAAATCTTCTCCATTTCTTGTTTACTACCATAAGACGAGAAAGTAATAATATTTAACTCCCTAGAATTACAACCCAGTCTTTATTAAAGCATTTTAGCCAATACTGCGCGAAATAATATTATTCGTGATAAATAATTTCTGTGGCGAATGCGAGACGCAAGCGGGGAGGGAGACGCCATTGTGATTTGTGGTTTGAGGAGGACAAGACGCCTGAGTGCGGCGTGAAGTCACGTGTTGCGGAATTGAGCAACAAGTCTTGGTGTCACAGTCTGGGACACGTTACGGTGAAGTTGTCAGCAAGAATTAACCTGATACTCATCTTAGAACTAGTTAATATTGTTCTACGTGATCTGTCGTGACCGACCAAATAACACGCGTCGACATTCAAGCCAAGCTATCAACCACATGTCCGCCATTGTGTGAGTGGAGCTTGGGACGCGGTTTCGGCAAGCCTCAACTTAATCTGTACCCCTTAGCTAAGTATATATAATTCCCTTTTGATGCATCATTAGAGATTGTATATGTCGGGGCAGCTTGTCGTTACATTGAGCAACCTCAACAAAACCCATGTTAGTATTCTAACTAATTTGTTTTCTACTTTCATGAATATAGATATTTTAGTAGCCTAGTGCAATGCTACGTAATATCCCTTAAATTACAGCTCGCGTGTGAGGAATCCACGAGCTGTTACCTTACCCGTGTTATTCATCTCCCAGTGTTCTACGAGGAATTCCGGAGATCTCTAGGATGATTCGTAACTGATGTCATTGAAATCGTCTTAAAGCTAAGACTTTTCGTATTCATTTAATTATTCAAATTCTCATCATTTTATCCTATCATTTTATTGGATACTGTGTACACTGGAGATAATACGTATTTATTAGAATGATTAATTGCTGATGTTAATGATTCCTATATTTACTGGTGATAAATTATCTATAGATTTCTTTATTTGGTCATAAGATTAAGTTATTACACAATGAACTGGTGCACGAACCACACTAGTTCCTAGACGTATATGAAGTTCTAGCAATAACCCCCCAATGTAGGTGTTTGAGGCTTTGATTCAAGTTAATTATTTATACAGCCCATTAATTCTTTAAGTGATTATACTTCCTAATATTTAGCCATAGACACTGGTTCTTACAGGAATTTATAATGATCACTTTTTATTAGTTTCCCTCTTTACTATAAAACTGCGTGGTCCTTCGTAATTGATTTAATTACTTTAATAATTAAATAAATAGTCAAGCCCCAAATGTCCCACATTATGGTCATTATCGAACCGGATAAACATAAAATATAAATATACATACTAATTAGTTATAACTAATCACCGTGTGAAGTAGTCTAGACTAACCATTTTAATTAATTGTGTCTACCAACAGCGTAACACATAGGTTAGCCTAAGTCACACCAAATCATTGCTACTTACACCTCATGTATAAGGTAGCACTCGTGGGACACAGTCAATTACCCACAACACTTAGACCTATACCTCATACTGAAGTAAGAATCTTTAGGTCACCAGGAGCAACAGCTCATAACTTTTATAACAATTCCACACTAACACCTGCGTTAGAGTGGCCACACCATCTAACCATCATTTACTTAGGTGGTAATGACATCCATCCTACTCGTCATCCAGCTGAGGTGATAAAACACCTTAAAATCATAATTTCTTCATTTAAGCTCATCAGCAATTCGGTAGTATTCACATTAGTGGAACCTCGCCAACCAAGTCAAGGTAATCGTTGGGGAGTAACACCAGAATACTACCAGAGATCTGCCAAATACATATATTTCAGGCTGAAAAAACGAGTGAGATTGGATGCCACTTATATCCAATTTACAGCCAGACCATATAGACAAAACCTGGCAAGAGATGGTGTACACCTGTCAGGTGAGTCTAGGTCACATGTAGTTGACAAATTGATCAACACAATCAATTATCACAAACGGCTGTGGCTAGGAAGCCAAAGTTAACTGTAAATAACTGTTTTCACTTGTGTGTGCAAGTGCACACTTATAAACTATAAAATCCAAAAAAAACAAAAATACAGCACAACTATATTCACAATATTGCACCACAATAATCTTTACCAATCTTATTAGGTAGAATTTAGACTGTGATTGTGCTGAATTTGGCACAAACACAGACTAAATAAATTTGTAGTTTCTTAGGTAGGAATTATCACAACTAGACTTGAGCTAGTTAGTAGTGTATGTATTATACCATTTGTGCTGACCCTATCAAGGGTGGGATTAAACTTTGAGATAACTCTGATTAGAGTATATCCATATTATTTCATCTTGTACTTATTATTTTGTGTGTATCTATTTTGAATATTGCTGGATGATCACCATTACATCTAATGGTGATATAGAAGAGCTAACCGGACGAAAGTTAATGGTGAAGTTCGAGCACTGCTCAAAATAATTAGTTAATTCTTGTTAGGTAGGTAAATTATAGTCTATTCAAATATATTAGGCTATTATTATTGATATTGAACTCCTTTGAATGAGTCAATATCTCAATTATCTCAGTAACAAATATTTACTGTCAAACCAGCCTTTACCCACCAAAATGGAAACGGCTGAAAAAATGAAAAGGACCCTTATCGGTCTAAAAGGTCATTTGACCCGACAGATTAATAAATATCAAAATCTGTCACAACAGTCACCTGTTGACTACTTTGAATTAGAAGATTTACTAGAAGTTGCTGAAAGCAAATTTGCCCATATTAAGCAACACATGAATCTGTATTTAACAGAACTTCACTCAACTTCTGTAGATGATAGTGAACTTGAGGATGTTATAAATGACTTAAACCAGTATGAAGAAAGTATACGGGTTAAGCTTCTACCTTTTAAGAAGCAAATTGCTAAAAACAAATTAACAATAACTTCTACTGCACAGCCAGATCCTGATGTCAAATTACCTCAAATCAACATACCCACATATGTTGTTAACTTAGACTCTAAAGTTAACATTCCTCAAACAACCAAATTCACTTATTTACAAGGCTTGTTACGAAATGAAGCCTTGAAAGTAATCTCTAAAATAACACTGACCAGTGATGGTTACACCATAGCTGTTCAATTGCTCAAAACCAACTACGATAACACGGAGAGAACTATTACTGTCTTAGTTCAAAAAATTATTAGATTTACCATCTGCTAATAATTCTACAGATTCTCTCCAAGCTTTCAGGCTAGAGTTAAAATCTTTACTCAAGGCCTTAAGCCTCAAAGTCCAAATTCAGACAGCTGAATGGATGACCAAAGTAGTTGTTAGGCGAAAATTGCCACGAGAAACTTTAGATAAATTGTGTACTATGTACAACAAGACCTTTTTGACCTTGAAAGAAATTACAGAAGGTCTACATACCTTAGTCGAAAGACAAAGAGCCAACCAAGATGGGAAAGGTGTTTCAAACTTCTCTGCTAACTCCCATCGTAACTCAGCTCATATTGACACTTCAGTCAAACCAAAAATGACTTTAAATAAGTCTAATAAATTGAAACCTAGAACTGCTCCATCCACTGGAAAAGGGAGTGGTAATGTAGGTACTTATTTAGTATCTCCTTCTGGTGTAACCAATGACTTGTCTACTCAAGGAACAAAGTCAACCAGAGAGATAAGGTGTCTGTTCTGTAGTCAAGAACATGCCACCTACCAATGCACTGTTTATCCTAACTTTAATACCAGGATTAAACGGTTACAAGAAATACACAGGTGCACCAAGTGCATGGGCTCTCATGATCCCAAAAAATGTGTAGTGCAACTACGTTCATGCAGTAGATGCAACCAAGGTGTACATCACTATGCCTTATGTAGAAAAACTTCTACCCAATCCATAACAACTGGGGAGAATTCCACGAATTCTACCACAGTACAATATTGCAAAGTGCATCAAGAAATAAATGTACTTGCTACTGAGTCAGGCAATAATACTACTCTGCCTACAGCTCAACTTAGACTAATAAACAGGAAATCTAGAGTTAACACTAGAGGTCTTTTCGATCAAGGATCACAGAAAACCTTCATTACACAACAATTAGTCGAGCAGTTAAAATTAAAACCTGCCAAAAGTGTGAGATTAAATATTTCTGGTTTCTTGACTAATAGTGGACCTCGTGAATACCAAGTAATTAAGGTATTAGTGAGACTTGGATCTTCTACTAGTCCAATACAAGCGGTAATAGTATATAAACTTCCTACAGACCTGCAGGTCACAGGATTAGCTCGCACTGCGAAATATCTTAAACGAAACCGCATGAGGCTAGCAGATTACAAAATAAATTCTGACTGTCTCACTGATGTTGGAATACTTATAGGCGCTGACCATTATTATAAATTTATAACGGGATGCACCAGACAACACGGAATGAATCTGTTGTCATCTGCTGGAGGCAAGTTGCTTACTGGACCGGTGCTTTTCCAACAAAATCCAGCGTCAACCAACCAACAATCTAACAATATAATAGGGTCGTGACTAGGCTTGGAACAGTCACCCCTACATTTCAGAGAAATATCTGAAGATATTGAGTCGGATCCACCTGTACATCGTCTGTGAAATTTAGACACTTTAGGTATTATCCCTGAACAACCAAGCCCTGATGATATGTGGACTTACCAGCAATATCTGGATACAGTTGTCTATAAAGATAAACAATACTGGGTGAGACTACCATGGAAGTTGAATCATCCACAACTTCCAGTTAATTATTTTATGGCAGCCTCACAATTACAGTCTCAATTAACACGACTGAAGAAGCAGCCAGACAAACTGAACATGTATCATCAACTAATCCAACAACAACTCAACAGTAAATTTATCGAGGTTGTTGATAATGATGACCGGAAAATAGGCCACTATTTACCCCATCACGCTGTGGTGAAAGATTCATTGACAACACCAATACGTATTGTCTTCAACTGTAGTGCTAAAGTGAAGCCAAGCAGTGTGTCTTTGAATGAATGTCTCCAAACGGGACCTAGCCTAACCCAAAGGCTACATGATGTGCTATTACGATTCCGCACTGGTATTTTTGCTTATACTGCTGATTTCAGTAAAGCTTTCCTTAGAGTAGGTTTACAGGAAGAGGATCGTAATTACACCAAGTTTCTCTGGATTAAGGACCCACTGGATCCTAACAGTGATATCATCACATATCGTTTTGCATCATTATTATTTGGAGAGACATCTTCCCCGTTTCTATTGCAAGCAACACTAGATACACATTTGAGGAAGTCAAATAGCCATTATAAGGCAGAAATTAGTGACAACTTGTATGTCGACAATTTCCAGGGAACTACAAATGATCAATCCAATTTGGTAGAAATCTACCATGAGGCTAACCGTGAGTTATTAGGAGCCAATATGCCATTACAATCATGGGCCTCAAATAATAAATCATTAAACCAGATAATCGAGAAAAAATTTCCAGGTTATCAGGTACCTAATCAATTAAAGGTTCTGGGTGTGGAATGGAACACAAGTACTGACGAGATGAATGTCAAGTCAGTGCAAACCGATAATTCATCCCATACCATGAGAAAATTGCTCTTGTATGTCAGTCAACCATTTGACCCTTTAGGCTTACTTAGTCCTATATTAATAAGGGGCAAACTCCTAATGCAGGAATGCTGGCAGAAACATATGGGATGGGATAATCCGTTACCAAGTGAGTTACAAGCTAAATGGCAGATACTCACAACGGATTTCAATCAGTTAGGTGTTTTGAAATTTCCTCGTAATGCTTCAGGACCAAACTTGCCCACAAATTTGCACGTTTTTTGCGATGCCTCTGGCAAAGTGTATGGTGCTGTAGCCTACTTAGTTAATAGTGCACAATCAATTTTGCTCACATCTAAAGCAAGAGTTGCTCCCATTAAGAAGAGATCTTTACCTCAAATGGAGTTGACTGCATTGCTGGTGGGAGTAAGATTGGCTCATTGCCTGGCCGAGACACTCAATAATATCCACTTTGGTGAGATTGTCGTGTGGTCAGACAATGAGGCAGTCTTACAATGGGTAAGAAACAACAACAATAAAACTCCCTACGTTAGTAATCGTGTTAGGGAAATTCATGAATTATCTGCTGGATATAAATTCAGACATATTCCTACTAAGGACAATCCTGCAGATTATTTATCTCGAGGATTAACACTAAAACAACTTATCAAGTCTTCGATGTGGTTTAATGGACCTTCATGGCTTGTTGGTGGTCAGTGGCCCAAACAAAAGCCACAAGTCATAGTGACCAATATCACCACTCCCATGAAAGAACCAGAACCTCATCGAATCTTAGCTATTGATCCTCACAATTATTCTAACTTAAGTAAGTTATTAAGAGTGACAGCTCATGTGTTTGACTTTCTTGCTAAGATAGGAATCAGACATAAGTTTCCCAATCCTATCCTCTACTGGATCAAACGTGCACAGCAAGAGACATATGGAAGCGAATATGAAAATCTTCCAGATAAATTAACTAAATCTCTAGGTATCAGGTATGATACCAACACTCATAATATATTAAGGTGTGGAGGACGTTTGCTTCATGCAAAAATTGATCTGGATACAAAGAATCCAATCCTTCTACCACGTCACCACATTATTACCAAACATCACCATCATATGGTGATGGTTTTACATCACCATCAATATGGTACTTTACATGGTGGAGTGTTAGACACTCTCACCGACCTTAGACAGAAATACTGGCTTCCTCAAGGTCGTCAAACAGTCAAATCAATTATTAAATTCTGTGTGATCTGCAAAAGATACGATGCTCGAGTGTGTCCTTACCCAGGACCTCCACCACTCCCTGAAGAAAGAGTGGTTCATCTTCGTCCTTTCGAAACCACTGGTGTCGATTACACAGGAGCCTTGCTTCTCACTGGCAATCCAGATAAGATACCAGTGAAAGCTTACATTTGCCTCTTCACGTGTGCTACCCCCAGAGGCGTACATCTAGAAGTGACTTCAGATATGAGTGCTGAAGCCTTCCTCCAAGCTTTTCGTAGATTTGCAGCTCGCAGATCCTGTCCAAAACTAATGATATTGGACAATGGTTCAAATTTTGTGGCAGGAGAGGCCTGTCTGCGAGAAGTATGGAATCATCCAGTAGTGCAATCAGTCCTGCAGAGACGACAATGCCACTGGAAATTTATAGCTCCAAGAGACCCTTGGCAAGTTGGGTTCTACGAACGAATGATAGGAACTGTGAAGAAGTGTTTAAGAAAGACCTTACATCGACAGAAAATTAGTTACTCCGAACTCCAAACACTTGTCGTGGAAATCGAGGCGCGAGTCAATAACCGCCCATTAACATACTTGTCAGACGATTTCTCACAGAGAGAACCTCTGAGTCCCTCCCACTTGAAACATGGAGGCCTGCTGAGCCCTCTCATACCTTTGGCAGAAGAGGACCCCGTCGACTCTTCACATGTAACAAGGAGTAACTTAGTAGAAAGTTACCAACATCTCTCAAGAGTAATTGAAAGGTGGAATGAGGTGTGGACTCGAGAGTACCTCACAGCTCTACGAGAGTACCACTACGGAGCTTCGAGTCCCTATAATAAAGTACAACTTAAACCAGGAGACCAAGTATTGGTTGACAGTGATGGACCAAGGTCAGAGTGGCCCATAGGCAAAATTGTTGCTATCCACCCAGATCACCAAGGTATCCTGAGAGTAGTGAAAGTTTTGTGCAGAGGCAACACTACCCTGAAAACCTTAGAGAAGTTGGTACCTCTCGAATTAGCAGAACGAGAGTGTTTACCAGAACCAGCTTCACCAACAGTTTCCGAGGACAGCAATTCTGATCCACCGAGCAACCGCCCCACTAGAGCTGCTGCTCAACAATGCAAGCGGAAACTACAAGCCTATTATAGCTCTGACCAAGAACAAATACCTTCCCATCCAATTTAAGTAATCATGATGATACTGTGGTGTGATGTCAAGTAACAAATCGTTACAAGTCACCATGACCCAGAACATTCTCATCACCGTAGATTCTCAGTTATTTAAATTGTGTGATTTAATTCTTAATTAAATCACTTAATTTATCAATTAATTAAATTGTTGTATAGGCTATTAATAACATTATTTCGTCTAGAGTATCTGAGAGTTTACTAGACTCTAAGACTTAGTAACATAAACATTACATGTCATAGCGACATCAGTCACAGATTTTATTGTAGGCTTTCTTAGTTAGTAACTTTAGATGATTCACAATAACATGTTCCATTCAACATGAAATTTGCAAGACTTAAGTTTCTTGTATGTCCTTGACAAATCCGGGACATCCGTTATGTGTGTACTAACATACTAACATATTAATATTAATGCTAACTTCGGGATGGGTATGTCAGTACTCAACATTACACTGTGACCCGATAAATCTCCCCCCGGAGTTATGTTGGAAATTTCCAACACTAATACAATACTATTGTATTATTATAAACTAGTACTAAAATATACTAATTACTGTAGTTACTAAAATTTACTAACAGTCGGGTTCACATGAACTAATTATTTTATCTGTATAAGAATACTGGAAGTCTTACGAAACCAAGCACCAGTATTGCGTCAGATTCTACCTAGTTAAGCACATTTATATCCAGTGTGTTAGAGAATTGAATGTGATTCTCTAAAATCATCAGTATTCCGTGTGATAATTATTTACGGATAACATAACTCCCAAATAATTCCAAATCGAGAGTTTTTAGTTACAATTGTTATCAAGTAATAAATTTACCGTCACACGTGAATGCAATGGAGAAAACTAAAATCTTCTCCATTTCTTGTTTACTACCATAAGACGAGAAAGTAATAATATTTAACTCCCTAGAATTATAACCCAGTCTTTATTAAAGCATTTTAGCCAATACTGCGCGAAATAATATTATTCGTGATAAATAATTTCTGTGGCGAATGCGAGACGCGAGCAGGGAGGGAGACGCCATTGTGATTTGTGGTTTGAGGAGGACAAGACGCCTGAGTGCGGCGTGAAGTCACGTGTTGCGGAATTGAGCAACAAGTCTTGGTGTCAGAGTCTGGGACACGTTACGGTGAAGTTGTCAGCAAGAATTAACCTGATACTCATCATAGAACTAGTTAATATTGTTCTACGTTATCTGTCGTGACCGGCCAAATAACACGCGTCGACATTCAAGCCAAGCTATCAACCACGTGTCCGCCATTGTGAGAGTGGAGCTTGGGACGCGGTTTCGGCAAGCCTCAACTTAATCTGTACCCCTTAGCTAAGTATATATAATTCCCTTTTGATGCATCATTAGAGATTGAATATGTCGGGGCAGCTTGTCGTTACATTGAGCAACCTCAACAAAACCCATGTTAGTATTGGGTTTTGTTGTTGTATGTTTTGGATGTTAGTATTCTAACTAATTTATTTTCTACTTTCATGAATATAGATATTTTAGTAGCCTAGTGCAATGCTACGTAATATCCCTTATGCAGGCGATGAGTCATAGCTGCCTGACACTCTACTAATATCCCTTAAATTACAGCTCTCGTGTGAGGAATCCACGAGCTGTTACCTTACCCGTGTTATTCATCTCCCAGTGTTCTTCGAGGAATTCCGGAGATCTCGAGGATGATTCGTAACTGATGTCATTGAAATCGTCTTAAAGCTAAGACTTTTCGTATTCATTTAATTATTCAAATTCTCATCATTTTATCCTATCATTTTATTGGATACTGTGTACACTGGAGATAATACGTATTTATTAGAATGATTAATTGCTGATGTTAATGATTCCTATATTTACTGGTGATAAATTTTCTAAATATTTCTTTAATTGGTCATAAGATTAAGTTATTACACAATGAACTGGTGCACGAACCACATATACGTTCCTAGACGTATATGAAGTTCTAGCAATAACCCCCCAATGCAGGTGTTTGAGGCTTTGATTCAAGTTAATTTTTTATACAGCCCATTAATTCTTTCAGTGATTATACTTCCTAATATTTAGCCATAGACACTGGTTCTTACAGGAATTTCTAATGATCACTTTTTATTAGTTTCCCTCTTTACTATAAAAGCGGGTGGTCCTTCGTAATTGATTTCATTACTTTAATAATTAAATAAATAGAGTCAAGCCCCAAATGTCCCACAATCACCACCGAAGCTGTCACTTTAAAATCACCTCAGCTAGTTGACACCCCTACTATCACCCAGCTGGCTGACACTCTACCATCACCCCAGCTGGCTACCACTCTACTATCACTCCAGCTGGCTGACACACTACTATCACCCCAGCTGGCTTCAACTCTCCTATCACCACAGCTGGCTAACACTTTAAAATCACTCCAGCTGGCTGACACTCTACTATCACACCAGCTGGATTCAACTCTATTATCATCCCAGATAGCTGACACACTAATATCACCCCAGCTGGCTGACACTCTGCTATCACCCCAACTGGCTGACACTCTACTATCACCCCAGCTGGCTGACATCCTACTATCACCATAGCAGGCTCACACTTTAAAATCACCCCAGATGGGTGACACCCCTACTAGCATCCCAGTTGGCTGACACTCTACTCTCACCCCAGCTGGCTGACACTCTACTCTCACCCCAGCTGGCTGAGACTCTACTATCACCACAGCTGGCTGACACTTTAAAATCAAACCCAGCTGGCACCCAGCTGTCTGATACCAATACTAGCACCCAGCAGGCTGACACTCTACTATCACCCCTGCTGGCAGACTCTCTACTATTACCCCACCTGGCTAATAGTCTAGTATCACCCCAGGTGGCTGACACTCTATATATCACCGCAGCTGGCTGACATTCTACTATCACCGCAGCTGACTGATAGTCTGCTCTCACCGCAGCTGGCTGATAGTCTACTATCACCCCAGCTGGCGGACACTACTATCATCCCAGCTGGCTGACAGTCTACTATCACCCCAGCTGGCTTCAACTCTACTATCACGATAGCTGGCTAACACTTCAAAATCAATCCAGCTGGCTGACACTCTACTATCACCCCAACTGGCTGACACTCTACTGTCACCTTAGCTGGCTGACACTCTACTATCACCCCAGCTGGCTGATACCCTACTGTCACCTAAGCTGAATGACACTCTACTATCACCCCATCTGACTGATAGTCTACCATCACCTCAGCTGGCTGACACTCTACTATCACCGCAGGTGGCAGATAGTCTACTATCACCCGAGTTGGCTGACACACTATTTTTACCCCAGCTGGCTTACACTCTACTATCGTCCCAGCTGGCTAACACTCTAACATCACCCCAGCTGCCTGACACTCTACTGTCACCTTAGCCGGCTGACACTAAACTATCACCCCAGCTGGTTGACACCCTACTATCACCCCAGCTGACTGACACTCTACTATTCCCCCAGCTGACTGATAGCCTTTTATCCCCCCAGCTGGTTGACACTCTACTATCACCCCAGCTGGCGTACATTCTACTATCATCCCAGTTGGCTGACACTCTAATATCACCCCAGCTGGCTGATAGTCAACTATCACCGCAGCTGGCTGACACTCTATTATCACCGCAGCTGGCTGATAGTCTACTATCACCCCAGCTGCCTGACACTCTACTATCACCCCAGCTGGCTGATAGTCTGCTATCACCGCAGCTGGCTAATAGTCTATATCACCCCAGCTGGCGGACACTCTACTATCATCCCAACTGGCTGACACTCTACTATCACCCCAGCTTTCTGATAGTCAACTATCACCGAAGCTGGCTGACACTCTGCTATCACCGCAGCTGGCTGATAGTCTACTATAGCCCCAGCTGGCTGACATTCTACTATCACCGCCGCTAGCTGATAGTCTACTATCACCCCAGCTTGCTGATAGTCAGCTACTACCGCAGTTGGCTGACACTCAACAAACACCACAGCAGACTCATAGTCTGCTATCACCGCAGCTGGCTAATAGTCTACTATCACCCCAGCTGGCTGACACTCTATTATCACCCCAACTGGCTGATAGTCAACTTTCAGCGCAGTTGGCTGACACTCTGCTATCACCGCAGCTGGCTGATAGTCTACTTTAGCCCCAGCTGGCTGACACTTTAGTATTACCCCAGCTGGCTGACACTCTACTATCACCCCAGCTAGCTGACACTCTACTATCACCCCAGCTGGCTGATAGTCTACTATCACCCCAGCTGGCTGACACTCTACTATACACCCCAGCTGGCTGATAGTCTATTGTCACCCCATCTGGCTGATAGTCAACTATCACCGCAGCTGGCTGATATTCTACTATCACCCCAGCTGGCTGATAGTCTACTATCACTCCCTCTGGCTGACACACTACTGTTACCGCAGCTGACTGATAGTCAACTATTATCCATGCTTGAGGATAGTCAACTATCACCCCATCTGGCTGACACCTCTATCACCCCAGCTGGCTTACACTCTAATGTCACCTTAGCTGGATGACACTCTACTATCACCCCAGCTGGCTGACACCCTACTATCACTCAAGCTGACTAACACTCTAATATCACCCAAGCTGACTGGTAGTCTAGTATCACCCCAGCTGGCTGTCTCTCTACTATCACCCCAGCTGGATAATAGTCAACTATCACCCCAGCTGGCTGACACACTACTATCTCCGCAGCTGACTGATAGTCTACTATCATCCCAGCTGGCTGACACTCTACTATCACCCTAGCTGGCTGACACTTTAAAGTCACCCCAGCTAGCTGATACTCTACTATCACCCCAGCTGGCTAACACTACACTCTCATATCAGCTGGCTGATACTCTACTATCATCCCAGCTGGCTGACACTCAACAATCACCCCAACTGGCTGACACTCTACTATCACACCAGTTGGCTGACACTCTACTGTCACCTTAGCTGGCTGACACTACTATCATCCCTGCTAGCTGACACACTACTATCACTCCAGCTGGCTCACACTCTAAAATCACCCCAACCGACTGACACTCTACTATCACCCAGCTGGCTGACACTCAACTATCACCACAGCCTGGTTACACTTTACAATCACCCCCGCTGGCGGACACCCCTACTAGCACCCCAACTTACTGACACTCAACTATCACCTCAGTCGGCTGACACGCCTATCACCCCAGCTGGCTGACTCACTACTATCACGACAGCTGGCTGAAACTCTTCTATTACCACAACTGACTGACACTTTAATATCACCCCAGCTGTCTGACACTCTACTGTCACCTTAGCTGACTGACACTCTACTGTGACCTAAGCTGGCTGACACTCTACTGTCACCTAAGCTGGCTGACACTCTACTATCACGGCAGCTGGCTGATAGTCTACTATTACCCCAGCTGCCTGGCCGTCTACTATCACCCCAGCTGGCTGACACTCTACTCTCACTCCAGCTGGCTGACACACACCAGTGTGTCAGCCAGCTGGAGTGATAATAGAGTGTCTTCCAGGTGGGGTGATAGTAGTCTACCAGTCAGCTGGAGTGATACTAGAGTGTCAACAAGGTGAGGTGATAGTAGACTATCAGTCATCTGGGGTGATAGTAGAGTGTCAGTGAGCTGGGGTGAGAGTAGGGTTTCAGCTACCTGGGGTGATAGTAGAGTGTCAACCTAGCTGGCTGACACTCTACTATCCCTCCAGCTAGTTGACACAGTACTATCACCCCAGCTGACTGACACTCTATTATCACCTCAACTGGGTGACACTCTACTATCACCCCAGCTGGCTGACAATCTACTATCACCACAGCTGGCTGACACTTTAAAATCACCCCAGCTGCCTTATACTCTACAATCACCCCACCTGGATTCAACTCTACTATCACCCCAGCTAGCTGACACTCTATTATCACCACAGCTGGCTGACACTTTATAATCACCCCAGCCGGCTGACGCTCTACTTTCAACCCAGCTGGATTCAACTCTACTGTAATCCCAGCTGACTGACACACTACTATCATCCCAGCTGGCTGACACTCTACTATCACCCCAACTGGCTGATAGTCAACTATCACCGAAGCTGGCTGACACTGCTATCACCGCAGCTGGCTGATAGTCTACTATAGCCCCAGCTGGCTGACACTCTAATATCACCCCAGCTGGCTGACACTCTACTTTCACCCCAGCTGGCTGACACTCTACTATCACCCCAGCTGGCTGATAGTCTACTATCACCCCAGCTGGCTGACACTACTATACACCCCACCTGGCTGATAGTTAACTATCACCGCAGCTGGCTAACACACTACGATCACCGCAGCTGACTGATAGTCTACTATCACCTAAGCTGGCTGACACTCTACTATCTCCCTAGCTGGCTGACACTTTAAAATCACCCCAGCTGGCTGACACTCTACTATCACTACAGCCGGCAGACACTCTATTATCACCTCAGGTAGCTGACACTACAATCACTCCAGTTGGCTGATATTCTACTATCATCCCAGTTAGCTGACATTTTAAAATCAACCCAGCTGGCTGACACTCTACGATCACCCCAGCTGGCTTACACTCTACTATCACCCCAGCTAGCTGACACTTTAAAATCACCCCAGCTGGCTGACACTCTATTATCACCCCAGCTGGCTGACACTCTACTATCACGCCAGCTTGCTGACACTCTACTATCACCCCAGCAGGGTGACACTACACTCTCATATCAGCTGGCTAACACTCTACTATCATCCCATCTGGCTGACACTCTACTATCATCCCAGCTGGCTGACACTCAACTATCACCCCAACTGGCTGACACTCTACTATTACACCAGGTGGCTGACACTTTACTGTCACCTTAGCTGGTTGACACTCTACTATCACCCCTGCTAGCTGATACACTACTATCACCCCAGCTGGCTCAAACTCTACTATCACCCCAACTGGCTGACACTCTACTATCACCCCCTCTGGCTGACACTCAACAATCACCACAGCCTGGTGACACTTTACAATCACCCCCGCTGGCGGACACCCCTACTAGCACCCCAACTTACTGACACTCTACTATCACCTCAGTTGGCTGACACTCCTATCACCCTTGCTGGCTGACTCACTACTATCACGACAGCTGGCTGAGACTCTTCTATCACCACAACTGACTGACACTTTAAAATCACCCCAGCTGTCTGACACTCTACTGTCACCTTAGGTGGCTGACACTCTACTGTCACCTTAGCTGGGTGACACTCTACTGTCACCCCAGCTGGTTGACACAATACTATCACCACAGTTGACTGACACTCTACTATCACCTAGCTGGCTGACACTCTACTATCACCGCAGCTGGATGATAGTCTACTATCACCCCAGCCGGCTGATTGTCAACTATCACCGCAGTTGGGTGACACTCTACTATCACCCCAGCAGGGTGACACTCTACTATTATTAGAGTGTCAGCCGGCTGACACTCTACGATCACCCCAGCTGGCTTACACTCTACTATCACCCCAGCTAGCTGACACTTTAAAATCACCCCAGCTGGCTGACACTCTATTATCACCCCAGCTGGCTGACACTCTACTATCACGCCAGCTTGCTGACACTCTACTATCACCCCAGCAGGGTGACACTACACTCTCATATCAGCTGGCTAACACTCTACTATCATCCCATCTGGCTGACACTCTACTATCATCCCAGCTGGCTGACACTCAACTATCACCCCAACTGGCTGACACTCTACTATTACACCAGGTGGCTGACACTTTACTGTCACCTTAGCTGGTTGACACTCTACTATCACCCCTGCTAGCTGATACACTACTATCACCCCAGCTGGCTCAAACTCTACTATCACCCCAACTGGCTGACACTCTACTATCACCCCCTCTGGCTGACACTCAACAATCACCACAGCCTGGTGACACTTTACAATCACCCCCGCTGGCGGACACCCCTACTAGCACCCCAACTTACTGACACTCTACTATCACCTCAGTTGGCTGACACTCCTATCACCCTTGCTGGCTGACTCACTACTATCACGACAGCTGGCTGAGACTCTTCTATCACCACAACTGACTGACACTTTAAAATCACCCCAGCTGTCTGACACTCTACTGTCACCTTAGGTGGCTGACACTCTACTGTCACCTTAGCTGGGTGACACTCTACTGTCACCCCAGCTGGTTGACACAATACTATCACCACAGTTGACTGACACTCTACTATCACCTAGCTGGCTGACACTCTACTATCACCGCAGCTGGATGATAGTCTACTATCACCCCAGCCGGCTGATTGTCAACTATCACCGCAGTTGGGTGACACTCTACTATCACCCCAGCAGGGTGACACTCTACTATTATTAGAGTGTCAGCCGGCTGACACTCTACTATCACCCCAGCTGGCTGACACTCTACTATCACCCCAGTTGGCTGACACTACTATCACCCCAGCTGACTGACACTCAACTACCACCACAGCCTGGTGACACTTTACAATCACCCCCGATGGCGGACACCCACACTAGCCCCCCAACTTACTGACACTCTACTATCACTCCTGCTGGCTGACACACTATCACTCCAGCAGGCTGACACTCTACTCTCACCCCACCTTGCTGGCACTCTACTATCACCTCAGCTGACTGACACTTCACTATCTCCCCAGCTGGCTGACACTCTACTCTCACCCCAGCCGGATGAAACTCTACTATCACACCAGCTGGCTGATACACTACAATCAGCCCAGCTGACTGACACTTTAGTATCACCCCAGCTGACTGACACTCTACTATCAACCCTTCCGGCTGACACTCTACTATCAACCCAACTGGCTGACACTCTTATATCACCCCCAGCTGGCTGACACTCTACTATCACCCCGGCTGGCTGACACTCTACTATCACTCTAGCTGGGTGACACTCTACTCTCACTCCAGCAGGCTGACACTCTACTATCACCCCATCTGGCTGACACTCTACTATCACCCCAGCTGGCTGACACTCTACTATCATTCTAGCTGGCTGACACTCTACTATCACCCTAGCTAGCTGACACTCTACTCTCACCCCATCCGGCTGAAACTACTATCACTCCAGCTGGCTGACACTCTACTATCACCCCAGCTGGCTGACACTTTAAAATCACCCCAGCTGGCTGACACTTTACTATCACCTCTTCTGGCTGACACTCTACTATCAACCCAGCTGGCTGACACTCTACTAACACTCCAGCTGGCTGAGAATCTTCTATCACCGCAGCTGGATGATATTCTACTATCACCCCAGCCGGCTGATAGTCAACTATCACCGCAGTTGGCTGATACTCTTCTATCACCTCAGCTGGCTGCCACTCTACTATCACCCCAGCTGGCTGACACTCTACTATCACCCCAGCCGGCTGACACTCTACTACTACCCCAGCTGGCTGACACTCTACTGTCACCCAGCTGGCTGACACCTTAAAGTCACCGCAGCTGACTGATAGTCTACTATCACCCAAGCTGGCTGATAGTCAACTATAACCCCAGCTGGCTGATAGTTAACTATCACTCCAGCTGGCTGACACACTACTATCACCGCAGCTGACTGATAGTCAACTATTACCCCAGCTTGCTGATAGTCAACTATCACCCCATCTAACTGACACCACTATCACCACTGCTGGCTGACACTCTACTGTCACCTTAGCTGGATGACACTCTACTATCACCCCAGCTGGCTGACACCCTACTATCACTCAAAATGACTGACAATAATATAACCCCAGCTGACTGGTAGTCTACTATCACCCCAGCTGGCTGACTCTCTACTATCACCCCAGCTGGATAATAGTCAACTATCACCCCAGCTTACTGACACACTACTATCACCCCAGCTGGCTGACACACTACTATCTCCGCAGCTGACTGATAATCTACTATCACCCCAGCTGGCTGACACTCTACTATCACCCTAGGTGGCTGACACTTTAAAATCACCCCATCTGGCTGACACTCTACTATCCTCACAGCCGGCAGACACTCTACTATAAACCCATCTGGCTGACACTCTACTATCCCCACAGCCGGCAGACACTCTCCTGTAAACCCAGCTGGCTGACACTCTACTATCACCCCAACTGGCTGACACTCTACAATCACCCCAACTTACTGACGCTTTACTATCACCTCAGCTGGCTGACATTCTACTATCACCCCAGCTGGCTTACTCACTTCTATCACCCCAGCTGGCTGACACTCTACTATTACCCCAGCTGGCTTCAACTCTACTATCACCCCAGCTAGCTGACACTCTACTATCGCCACAGCTGACTGACACTTTAAAATCACCCCAGCTGTCTGACAATCTACTGTCACCTTTGTTGGCTGACACTCTGCTATCTCCCCAGCTGGTTGACACCTTACTATCACCCCACCTGACTGACACTCAACTATCACCCCAGCTGGTTGACACCCTAATATCACCCAACTTGACAGACACTCTACTATCACCGCAGCTGTCTGATAGTCTACTATCACCCCAACTGGCTCACACTCTACTATCACCCTAGCTGGCTGACACTCTACGATCACCCCAGCTTGCTGATAGTGTACTATCACCGCATCTGGCTTACACACTACGATCACCGCAGCTGACTGATAGTCTACTATCACCCCAGCTGGCTGACACTCTACTAACACACCAGAAGGCTTATAGTCAACTATCACTCCAGCATACTGACACACTACTAAGAGCTCAGCTGACTGATTGTCAACTATCACCCCAGCTGGATGATAGTCAACTATCACCACAGCTGGCTGACACTTCTACTATCACCCCAGCTGGCTGACACTCTACTCCCAACTAAGCTTACTGACACTCTACTATCACCCAAGCTGGCTGACACCCTACCATCTCCCCAGATGACTGACACTCTACTATCACCCAGCTGACTGATAGTCTACTATCACCCCAGCTAACTGACACTCTTCAATCACCCTAGCTGAATGACACTATCATCACCACAGCTGGCTGACACACTACTATCATCGCAGCTGACTGATAGTCTACTATCACCCCAGCTAGCTGACACTATTCTATCACCCTAGCTAGCTGACACAGTACTATCACCCTAGCTGGCTGACACTCTACTATCATCCCAACTAGATGACACTCTACTATCACCCCAGCTGGCTGATACCCCTACTAGCACCTCAGCTGGCTGATACACTACTATTACCCCAGCTGGCTGACACACTACTATCACCCCAGCTGGCTGACACTCTACTATCACCCAAGCTGGCTGACACTCTACTATCACCACAGCTGGACGACACTCTACTATCACCACAGCTGGCTGAAACTTTGAAATCACCCCAGGCGGCTGACACTCTACTATCACCCTAGCTGACTGACAATCTTCTACCACCACAGCTGGCTGTCACTCTACTATCACCCGAGCTGGTTGACACTCTACTATCAACACAGCTGACTGACACTTTAAAATCACCCCCAGCTGTCTGAAACTCTACTGTCACCTTAGCTGGCTGACACTCTACTATCGCCCCTGCTAGCTGACACACTACTATCACCCCAGCTGGCTGACACTCTACGATCACCCCAACTGGCTGACACTCTACTATCACCACAGCTGGGTGACACCTTAAAATTACCCCACCTGTCTGACACCCCTACTAGCACCCCCAACGTACTGACACTCTACTATCACCTCAGCCTGCTGACACTCTACTATCACCCAAGCTGGCTTACTCACTACTATCACCCCAGCTGGCTGACACTCTACTATTACCCCAGCTGGCTTCAACTCTACTATCACCCCAGCTAGCTGACACTCTACTATCACCACAGCTGACTGACGCTTTAAAATTACCCCAGCTGTCTGACAATCTACTGTCACCTTTGTTGGCTGACACTCTGCTATCTCCCCAGCTGGTTGACACCTTACTATCACCCCACCTGACTGACACTCAACTATCACCCCAGCTGGTTGACACCCTAATATCACCCAACTTGATAGACACTCTACTATCACCGCAGCTGTCTGATAGTCTACTATCCCCCCAACTGGCTCACACTCTACTATCACCCTAGCTGGCTGACACTCTACGATCACCCCAGCTTACTGATAGTGTACTATCACCGCATCTGGCTGACACACTACGATCACCGCAGCTGACTGATAGTCTACTATCACCCCAGCTGGCTGACACTCTACTAACACACCAGCAGGCTTATAGTCAACTATCACTCCAGCATACTGACACACTACTAAGAGCTCAGCTGACTGATTGTCAACTATCACCCCAGCTGGATGATAGTCAACTATCACCACAGCTGGCTGACACTTCTACTATCACCCCAGCTGGCTGACACTCTACTCCCAACTAAGCTTACTGACACTCTACTATCACCCAAGCTGGCTGACACCCTACCATCACCCCAGCTGACTGACACTCTACTATCACCCAGCTGACTGATAGTCTACTATCACCCCAGCTAACTGACACTCTTCAATCACCCCAGCTGAATGACACTATCATCACCACAGCTGGCTGACACACTACTATCATCGCAGCTGACTGATAGTCTACTATCACCCCAGCTAGCTGACACTATACTATCACCCTAGCTAGCTGACACAGTACTATCACCCTAGCTGACTGACACTCTACTATCATCCCAACTAGATGACACTCTACTATCACCCCAGCTGGCTGATACCCCTACTAGCACCTCAGCTGGCTGATACACTACTATTACCCCAGCTGGCTGACACACTACTATCACCCCAGCTGGCTGACACTCTACTATCACCCAAGCTGGCTGACACTCTACTATCACCACAGCTGGACGACACTCTACTATCACCACAGCTGGCTGAAACTTTGAAATCACCCCAGGCGGCTGACACTCTACTATCACCCTAGCTGACTGACAATCTTCTACCACCACAGCTGGCTGTCACTCTACTATCACCCGAGCTGGTTGACACTCTACTATCAACACAGCTGACTGACACTTTAAAATCACCCCCAGCTGTCTGAAACTCTACTGTCACCTTAGCTGGCTGACACTCTACTATCGCCCCTGCTAGCTGACACACTACTATCACCCCAGCTGGCTGACACTCTACGATCACCCCAACTGGCTGACACTCTACTATCACCACAGCTGGGTGACACCTTAAAATTACCCCACCTGTCTGACACCCCTACTAGCACCCCCAACGTACTGACACTCTACTATCACCTCAGCCTGCTGACACTCTACTATCACCCAAGCTGGCTTACTCACTACTATCACCCCAGCTGGCTGACACTCTACTCCCAACTAAGCTTACTGACACTCTACTATCACCCAAGCTGGCTGACACCCTACCATCACCCCAGCTGACTGACACTCTACTATCACCCAGCTGACTGATAGTCTACTATCACCCCAGCTAACTGACACTCTTCAATCACCCCAGCTGAATGACACTATCATCACCACAGCTGGCTGACACACTACTATCATCGCAGCTGACTGATAGTCTACTATCACCCCAGCTAGCTGACACTATACTATCACCCTAGCTAGCTGACACAGTACTATCACCCTAGCTGACTGACACTCTACTATCATCCCAACTAGATGACACTCTACTATCACCCCAGCTGGCTGATACCCCTACTAGCACCTCAGCTGGCTGATACACTACTATTACCCCAGCTGGCTGACACACTACTATCACCCCAGCTGGCTGACACTCTACTATCACCCAAGCTGGCTGACACTCTACTATCACCACAGCTGGACGACACTCTACTATCACCACAGCTGGCTGAAACTTTGAAATCACCCCAGGCGGCTGACACTCTACTATCACCCTAGCTGACTGACAATCTTCTACCACCACAGCTGGCTGTCACTCTACTATCACCCGAGCTGGTTGACACTCTACTATCAACACAGCTGACTGACACTTTAAAATCACCCCCAGCTGTCTGAAACTCTACTGTCACCTTAGCTGGCTGACACTCTACTATCGCCCCTGCTAGCTGACACACTACTATCACCCCAGCTGGCTGACACTCTACGATCACCCCAACTGGCTGACACTCTACTATCACCACAGCTGGGTGACACCTTAAAATTACCCCACCTGTCTGACACCCCTACTAGCACCCCCAACGTACTGACACTCTACTATCACCTCAGCCTGCTGACACTCTACTATCACCCAAGCTGGCTTACTCACTACTATCACCCCAGCTGGCTGACACTCTACTATTACCCCAGCTGGCTTCAACTATACTATCACCCCAGCTAGCTGACACTCTAATATCACCACAGCTAACTGACACTTTAAAATCACCCCAGCTGTCTGACACTACTGTCACCTTAGCTGGCTGACACTCTACTAGCACCCCAGCAGGTTGGCACCCTACTATCACCCCTGCTGACTGACACTCTACTATCACCCCAGCTGACTGATATTCTACTATCACTCCAGCTGGCTGACACTCTACAATCACCCCAGCTGGCTGACACTCTACTATCACCGCAGCTGACTGATGGTCTACTATCACCCCACCTGGCTGAGACTCTACTATTACCCCAGCTGCCTGATGGTCTACTATCACACCAGCTGGCTGATACTCTACTATCACCCCAGCTGACTGATAGTCTACTATCTCCGCATCTGGCTCTCACACTACGATCACCGCAGCTGACTGATAGCCTACTATCACCCCAGATGGCTGATAGTCAACAATCACCCAAGCTGGTTGACACACTACTATCGCCACAGCTGGCTGACACTTTAAAATCACCCCAGCTGGCTTACACTCTACTATCACCCCAGCTGGCTAACACTCTACTATCACCACAGCTGGCTGACACTTTAAAATCACACCAGCTGGCTTACACTCTCTCTACTATCAACCCAGCTGACTGACAATCTTCTAACACCACAGCTGGTTGACACTTCAAAATCACCCCAGCTGGCTGTCACTCTACTATCACCCAAGCTGGTTGACACTCTACTGTCACCACAGCAGACTGACACTTTAATATCACCCCAGCTATCTGACACTTTACTGCCACCTTAGCTGGCTGACACTTAACTGTCACCCCTGCTAGCTGTCCCACTACATTTACCCCAGCTGGCTGACACTCTACTATCACCCCAACTGGCTGACACTCTACTATCACCACAGCTTAGTGACACTTTAAAATCACCCCACCTGGCTGACACCCCTACTAGCACCCCAATTTACTGACACTCTACTTTCACCTCAGCTGGTTGACACTCTACTATCACCCAAGCTGGCTTACTCACTACTATCACCCCAGCTGGCTGACACTCTACTATTACCCCAGCTGGCTTCAACTCTACTATCACCCCAGCTAGCTGACACTCTACTAACACCCCTGCTGGCTGACACTCTACTATCACCGCAACTGGCTGACACTCTACTATCACCACAGCTGGCTGACACTTTAAAATCACCCAAGCTGGCTGACACTCTACTATCACCCCAGCTGGCTGACACTACTATCACCCCAGCTGGCTGACACTCTATTATCACCCCAGCTGGCTGACACACTACTACCATCCCAGCTGGCTGACAATCTACTACAACCCCAGCGGGCTGACACTTTAAAATCACCCCAGCTGGCTGACACTCTACTATCACCCCAGCTGGCTGACACTACTATCACCCCAGCTGACTGACGTTCTACTATCACCCCAGCTGGCTGACACTCTAGTGTCAGCCAGCTGGGGTTCACCGTTTGCTTCACAAACGGTGAAGCAAGAAAGACAGAGAAGCCAGGGAGACTGTAAGGCAAGGATTTACTGTGAAGCAGGAAAGATTCTGGAGTAAGGACTCACAGTGAAGCAATGGAGACAATGAAACAGGAGAGACTGTGAAGCTAGAGAGATTGTGAAGCAAGAGACTCACTGTGAAGCTAGGGAGACTGTGAAGCAAGGGATTCACTATGAAGCAAGGCAGACTGTGAAAAAAGGAAAATTGTGAAGCAAGGGAACTGTGAAGCAAGGGAACTGAAGCAAGGGAACTCTAAAGCAAGGAAACTGTGAAGCATTGGAGAATATAAAGCATTGGAGACTGTTAAGCAAGGGAGACTGTGAAGCAGAGAAGACAGTGAAGCAACGGAAACTGTAAAGCAAGGGAGACTGTAAAGCAAGAGAGAGTCTGAAGCAAGGGAGACTGTGAGGCGAAGGGAGACTGTGTGAGAAATACAATAACGTGGCTGAAGTATGTTGACCATTTTTAAGTCGACAGTCGACTTGAGAATGGTCCAGGACGGACCGAAACGTCGCCGTCCCTTCATTTTCTAGTGTGTGGCTTGGTCAACTGTGTGAGAAGGTGAAGCAGTGGAGTCTGTGTCGCAAAAATCTTACTGTGAAGCAAGAGAGACTGTGAAGCAAGAGAGACTGTGAAGCAAGAGAGACTGTGAAGCAAGAGAGACTGTGAAGCAGGGGAGGCTGTGAAGCAAGAGAGACTGAAGCAAGAGAGAGACTGTGAAGCAAGAGAGACTGTGAAGCAAGAGAGACTGTGAAGCAAGAGAGACTGTGAAGCAAGAGAGACTGTGAAGCAAGGGAGATTGTGAAGCAAGGGAGATTGTGAAGCAAGGGAGACTGTGAAGCAAGAGAGACTGTGAAGCAAGAGAGACTGTGAAGCAAGAGAGACTGTGAAGCAAGAGAGACTGTGAAGCAAGAGAGACTGTGAAGCAAGGACTCACTGTGCTGGTTGTCAGGTGGCAGAGGCAGGTATCGTGGCTGAGGAAGGCACAAGTTGGCCTTCTCCAGGGACGGGATGAAGCCGGCATCTGTTACACAAGTTACGATACTCTAAGATGCATATTTACACAATGTTAATGGTTCTCTAAATCCTAACTGATTTTGTCACATTCGGTTCTGGGTCTGTACACATGCACCTTCACACTGTGTGTGCAGGTCTGTACACAAGCACCTTCACACTGTGTGTGCAGGTCTGTACACATGCACCTTCATACTGTGTGTACAGGTCTGTGCACATGCACCTTCACACTGTCTGTGCAGGTCTGTACACATGCACCTTCACACTGTGTGTGTGTACAGGTCTGTACATGCACCTTCATACTGTGTGTACAGGTCTGTACACATGCACCTTCACACTGTCTGTGCAGGTCTGAACACATGCACCTTCATACTGTGTGTACACACTACACCTGTAACAGCCAATACAGGTCTATGTCTCTACACTTACCACACTTGTACTCGGCGTTTATAGGCCGATGACTGCACGTATACCACATCTGTACACAGTCTATAGACGCCTATGATTATATATATTCCTCAGCTTTACACAGCCTGTACAGGTGCAAAATATTACGCCTGGATCTAGTCATGAGTGATCCCGGAGTACTACAACTGTGTGACTCTGGACACCAGTCTGTGATCCCAGAGTGCTACAACTGTGTGACTCTGGACACCGGTCTGTGATCCCAGAGTGCTACAACTGAGTGACTCTGGACACCGGTCTGTGATCCCAGAGTGCTACAACTGTGTGACTCTGGACACCGGTCTGTGATCCCAGAGTGCTATAACGGTGTGACTCTGGACACCGGTCTGTGATCCCAGAGTGCTACAACTGAGTGACTCTGGACACCGGTCTGTGATCCCAGAGTACTACAACTGTGTGACTCTGGACACCGGTCTGTGATCCCACAGTGCTATAACGGTGTGACTCTGGACACCGGCCTGTGATCCCAGAGTGCTACAACTGTGTGACTCTGGACACCGGTCTGTTATCCTAGAGTGCTACAACTGTGTGACTCTGGACACCGGTCTGTGATCCCAGAGTGCTACAACTGTGTGACTCTGGACACCGGTCTGTGATCCCAGAGTGCTACAACTGTGTGACTCTGGACACCGGTCTGAAATCCCAGAGTGCTACAACTGTGTGACTCTGGACACCGGTCTGTGATCCCAGAGTGCTACAACTGTGTGACTCTGGACACCGGTCTGTGATCCCAGAGTGCTACAACTGAGTGACTCTGGACACCGGTCCTCAAACCATCAATAGGAAGCGGTAAGATGCTTGTTGTGGTGTGATTGGATCTACTCATAACTTATTGTGTTATTTATCACTCCAGCTTTCAGTTGAAGGTTGTTATGAAGTTGGTCCCCGAGACCATAAACAGTTAGTATCTCCTTTTATTATAGTTTGATTATCATAGTATTTAAGATTCTTGTCTGAATATGTTAAATAACAGAATTGTCTGTCATGATTGAATCTTTTCACGCATCTTAACAATAATTAAGCAATAGTTATCAAGACTTTATCATTGAATATCATGTTACAGCTGTCACTATATAATTTTAATGATAGTTTAAAAACAATCAACTAATATTATCATACAATCAAATAATAATGATATACAGTTAGGTAACCATCATTTGACTGACATAATTACCGTTAGTTTAATCATATATTTATAAAGTAATGCAAGAACAATAGTGAGGCTATGGCTATGTTAAGCTGAGGCAGGTTATGTGAACCAGTTTAACTACCTGCATTTGGACTTCTAAATATTATAAATAAAATAATAATAAATCATTGTGTCGGGGGACAGAAGCCAGAGTGTAGTTATACACGCTAGACTTATACCGAGACCCCCCCCCCTAGGGTCGGTAGTACTGACCCCGCCCAGGATGCAACCCCACAACAAGTTGACTAACTCCTGAGTACCTACTTACTCCTAGGTAAACAGCAGCATTAGATGAAAGGAAATTATTTCTTTCTCGCCTGGGATTCAAACCCGGAATTCTTGATAGTGTGTCGAGAACGAACCCGAGTGTACTACCGTGACCCTAATTAATTAATTTTATTTATATATAATATTAATGTGGTCAACCTGCCACAGGTTAATGGAAGCAGCTAGAAGCAGCCTGTATAACACTTCACTTCCAGGTCCAAGCTGAAGGCTTGGCTCACCCAGACAGTCGTGACATCACCTCACAGCTTATCTTACTTATCTTTGTATATATTTTTAGTCCATGCTAATTAAATTTTTATTTTAATTAATTTGATTGGGTAGCGATATATTTATAACATTGAGCTAATAAAATGGGGGAAAGCAGATTTTTTTTAATCGAGAGCGAGATTTTCTTAATATATTTTGGTCAACACAGGAAATAACAGGCATAAAGCTGAAGAACAGGCAGACTCTAGTAAGTAGTATCGACATACGGTTTTGTTTTGGGATGGATGGTTAGACCATTCAGTTGACATGGGGAAGGGATGTGAGTAGTGTAAAAGGAGACTTCGACTGCCTTTTTATAAAAAAAGCCTGTCGTAGTCTCCATTTTTTCGTGAATGACATCAACAGCCGGCCATGGTCGCCAAATAAATTTTGATCCCTTAACAATGCTCATATGCTGTCGGCAAAAAATTTCCAGTTTATTTTCAAAGATTGCCTAATTTTTGCCAATTATTTTTTGCATAAATAATTGCATAATTGCAATTTTGAGATTGCATAATTGCATAATTGTATGAAATATATTTTAATGACTAGCCAAAAGATAGCTCATTTGTATCACTAGCTACTACCATTGACTAGCAGCTATAAGCTGCTATCTTTTAGTTGTCTTTATACAGATGTTAATAAATGACCACTTCCACCTCCTCCTGGTAGTAATAACATTTGAGGCAGGTAATTAGTGCTAATTACTTCCCTTTAATTTTATCTCTCTTACCTAATTTTACATTTCATCATTGTCCAGACCTATTGGGTTGGTTACCATCTAGAGTTCCCCTTGTGCATTTAATAGCTCGCACCTTATCGTCATTGTCCTGAGCTATAGGCTTGGTTACCATCTAGCGTGCCCCTTGTGCATACAAAAGATTGCACCTTATCAGCATTGACCTGAGCTATTAGGTTATAATCTGTATTACCTATTTTTTATGTACAAGCTCTCCTTTTACTCTGGTCAACGATATTTGGTAAGTTATCCTCTATGTGTGCTTACCTAAGGGAAGCCAGTCGGCCGAGCGGACAGCACACTGGACTTGTGATCCTGTGGTCCTGGGGTCGATCCCGGGCGCCAGCGAGAAACAATGGGCAAAGTTTCTTTCACCCTATGCCTCTGTTACCTAGCAGTAAATAGGTACCTGGGTGTTAGTCAGCTGTCACGAACTGCTTCCTGGGGGTGGAGGCCTGGTCGAGGACCGGACCGCGGGGACACTAAAAAAAAAAATAAAAGCCCCGAAATCATCTCAAGAAACCTCAAGATAACCAGTCGTTCACCACCTTGCCCCTTACACGGACTGATCATAGCTATAAGATCAGGTATCATCACTATTGCTTGTCTTCTACACGGACTGATCAGAGTTTAAAGGTATTTATTACCACAGTCAATTGTTTTCTGCAGAGCTCAATGGACACAGTGTCCAAGGGCAATGCCAATTAAACGGGGAATTAACGTCATCAGCGTTGAAAACGTTGAATCAAAGTCACATGATCGCCACTCTAGGATATTGTACCCACTGGTAAAATGACACCTACAATGAGACAATGACACTAACTCATATACAATGTAAAGCTCACCTTTCATTTCTGAGTCATTGTAGAAAGCCTTCATTTGCCGACTGGACTCCAGATAAGGCGAGACGGAGACTGGACAAGGCGTCTGGGAGACCGAGAGAGGTGTATCACAAACCGGAGGAGGCAGCTTAGGCACCCGGCAAAAATCATAATTGTTCAACTTTATGCAGTAGATGAAGACGGAGGCTAGAGCAGCCATCATCAGTACCAGCACGCATACAGTCTTCAGCCTCATTTCGGAGCACCTGCGGAATATTTCAGGGATTTTTTGTTTATCTTTGTTTTGCACAGGTCCTGCTGTAGACAATTTCCGATTCATATTAGCAAGCTCTGATGTAGAGGAGCTGTACCTACGGGTATATAATCATTCATATCATATAAAGACTTTAGTAAACAGAGTTTTATATATATATATATATATATATATATACATTCTTTAGGAAACTAATTTTAAAATAAGCATCAGAGGTGCACACATTTGACAGGCCTTTGTTTCGCATGTACGAGGTGACATACCACTAGAAACAGGAAGGCTTTGGAAAATCTTCTATATAAATAAAAATGGAAATGTTCGTTTGTGCATAAACGCTAATCTCCGAAAGTTCTTTACCGATTGCTTTGAAATTTTCACACAACGTTCCACTCGCATCGAGCAGGTTTTTATATATATAATATTTAGATGTCACGTCTGTAATGGTAAAAAAAAACAAGCTTTTTCTGAAAACTGTGTTTTTCATGTTTTTTTCATGTGAGGGAAATCTTTGAAACCTCTTTACAGATTGCTTTGAAATTTTGACACAATGTTGCATTCAAATAGGCGCGTCTTTTTATATATCTACTATATACATGCTTCACCTGTGACAGGAAAAAACATTTTTTTTTTTAAACAGCACCATCTGTTGGACGTAAAAGCAACACACGCTGTAATCTCCAAAAGTTCTTCGCCGATTGCTTTGAAATTTTGACACATCGTTGCATTCGAATAGGCGCGTCTTTTTATATACCTACTATGTTGATGCCACCCTTGTGACAGGTAAAAACATGCGTTTTAGAAAAACAGCGCAATCTGTTGCAAATATGACCAACACATGCTATACTAAATATGTTACGATTCCATTTCAATGTTTCCGATTTCATTGATAAATTGCATTTTCATAAATTTTGATTTATTTTAATTTTGATTTAATTAATTTGTGTGATATTGCCTTGAAATTGAGCTGTGTTGTTTACTATACCGTTCATTTCGTGAGTATAGTTTATTTATTTTTTTCATTATTTTTCATTTAATTTTTTTAACTTTTTTCTTATATATCAGTGATGGGAACATCTGGGACCAGATTCACAAAGCAGTTTCGCAAGTACTTACGAACATGTACATCGTTTCTCAATCTTTGATGGCTTTGGTTACATTTATTAAACAGTTTACAAGCATGAAAACTGGCCAATCAACTGTTGTTATTATTATAAACAGACTCCTAGTGCCTCGGAGCACCAGGAGCACAGCCTCCTTGCGCCTCGGATAATGGTGGGGGAGCACGAGGGGACAGGGGAGTTGGGGATGGTGGAGGTGAGGGGAATGGAGAATGGTTGGAAAGACAAACGGATAGGGGAGTGGGGAGGACGAGGGGACAAGGGGAGGGGGGAAAGGTAGGGAGGACGAAGGGACGGGGGAGTGGGTGATATTGGGGAGGACGAGGGGATATAGTGGGGAATGGTTAGGAGCACGAGGGGACAGGGGAGTGAGGAATGGTTGGGAGGACGCGGGGACGGGGGAATTGAGGGGAGGACTGGGAAGCAGGGGAAGGTTGCCGTGGCTCAGCAATGCGTGGCCGGGTACTGCTAGTATAAATATATTTTGCCCTAACATCGTAATGAAATTATTCATCGAATATGTAGTTCTTGAAAATTATGGAAATATGAATGCCCTATGAACTAGTTAATAGGAGATATTTAAATAAATAGAGGAAAAATGACGAAAGCATTGGAGCCAAACAGTTGACATGAAAAGAGAGGAAGGCGGCAGTGAGATAACAATGGAGACAGGATGGGACTCACAAGATCCCAAGTTATTTTCATATTTTCAAGAAGAGACTCGTCTCTTCCCCAGTCCACGGGGTCTGGAGTAAATTCAAATTCATAACGTTGGTGCTTCTCATTAATACGTTTAAGACTATTGTAAACAGTCTATGATGTTTTTAACTTGTGTGTAGAAGGCAGATCATTGCCCCTTGTTACACACCTGGAACGTTGCCCCATATTACACACCTGGAATGTTGCCTCGTATTACACACCTGGAACGTTGCCCCATGTTAGACATCTGGAACGTGGCCCCTTATTACACACCTGGAACTTTGTCCCGTGATACATACCTGGATCGTTGCCCACGTTGCCCCTACCTCGAACCCTCCCTGCCCCAACTCAAATGTTCAGCCACCTCTCCCTCCCCCCCCTCACCCCACTCCCACCCTGTTTCCCCTCCCCTTCTCCCACCATATCCCACTCCCTCTCTTTCCTCCCTCCCCCTTCATCCCATACCCTCCCTGTCCCCCCTTCACTTGACCCCCCGCCCCCTCACTCCAGTATCCTCCGAGACCCCATTACCCACCCCACATCTCACGCCCATGGAACAGCTTCCCCCATCAGCAGAACGCTCACCAAGAAGGGAACATGAAATAGGATAGAAGAAAGTGAGTCTCAAGGCAATGTACACTAACATAGATGGGATTACAAATAAAACAGATGAACTTGGAGAATGGGTACTTGAAGAAACCCAGACATAATAGCACTCACAGAAACAAAGCCAACGAAAACCATAACAAATGCAGTGTTCCCACAGAACTACTGTGTTCTGAGGAAAGAGAGAGAAGGAAGAGGAGGTGGTGGTATAGCTCTGCTGGTAAGAAAAGCCTGGGACTCTGAGGAAATGGTTATTCAGGGTCCATGAGGTTAGGTCCATGAGGGACCTAACCTCAACCTGAGGTTGAGTTGATGCCCTGCGCAGTTACAGTGAGAGGGTGTGTTAGCTGGAGCTCCAATTGTGTCTTGATACTAATAATGGAAGGTTTAGTGAGTGGTGATAGAGAGGGAGCGCTTTGGAGCTCAGAGGACAGAACTGGATTTCCTGCGGGAAGAGCTTAATGCAGATTAAACAACGACAAGAAGAAGCAAAGAAGGAAAGCAGCATTAGAAAGTCTTCATCTTGGAATGTCGCAAAGGACAGGGGACTTAAGAAGACTTTGACAAGGCCACCTACAGCGGTCCTAAAGACCTCCAACTCATTCGCCGTGCTGGAAGACGAGAGCTGTAGGGAGACTGCCGTTCGCTCAAAAGGCACAACAATTGTAATATTGTCGACAATTGAGGATATTGTAAACAACATGAATGATATTATGGCTGGAAATGGGAACAAACCCAGTATTTAAATTAGTGCTCCTGGGCATGATGCAGGAAGGGTTGCTAGTGAGGCTCTGATACAGAGGTTTAAGACAGCCATAGAATTAATTAGGAGCAAGGGAAAAATCCCGATCATATGTGGCATTCTTCCAAGAAGGAGAGTTGGAAGTGAATGGTTGTCGAGGGCACTTGGTGTCAATTACCGTCTGGACGAATATTGTAAATTAAATGCAATTTCATTCATTAATAACGTGGAACATTTCTATGGAAGGAATGACATGTATGCTCGAGATGGGGTGCATTTATTGAGGGCTATCTTGAGGTTACCTTGAGATGATTTCGGGGCTTTTTAGTGTCCCCGCGGCCCGGTCCTCGACCAGGCCTCCACCCCCAAGAAGCAGCCCGTGACAGCTGACTAACACCCAGGTACCTATTTTACTGCTAGGTAACAGGGGCATAGGGTGAAAGAAACTCTGCCCATTGTTTCTCGCCTGCCCCTGGGATCGAACCCAAGACCACAGGATCACAAGTCCAGCGTACTGTCCGCTCGGCCGACCGGCTCCGGCTAGGGTTGCTGTTGTTGCAAATTTATTTCAATCTGTGGTTGGAGAGGGTTTGTTTGGATTTAAATTGTTGGTAGAGAGTGGTATAGAAATTGATATGGGGAAAGGAGGCAATAAAAGTATGTGTTGGTGGGGGAAAATTAACAAAAGGAAAAGGGAAGGAAAAAGACCTCAAAATGCCAATACATTTAAAGTTTACCACACGAATGGTAGGAGTTTAAGAACGTTGCATGCGTTATGATATTTTTGCAAAATCTAAAGTGACAAATCTCTTCTAAATTTAACCTAAGAGAAGCAAAATATATGTAAATTTACAATATTCTGCTAAAATTTACCACAACAGTTGCTAAATCTAATGAAATTTAACTTATCCTTTCCAACTTGACCAAATTTAACCTTTCCTTGGTTCAGTCTCCTTCTAACCTCTAAGCCTCTAAGTCTCCTTCCTTAACTGAACCTAACTCCTAACCTTCTAAGTCTCTTCTAACTGAACCTGTGATACCACACACACACAAAGCTATATTTAATTAAATTTGGTCAAATTTCAACCTGCGAAAAATGTGATCTAGTCTGTGCATCACAACCTACTCCATATTAACCTATCCCCATCCTAACCTAATCCAGCCTAACCAAGCATAATCTAACCTAACACAACTAAAACTGTAGTACATGCGTAACTGCATCTTGAATCTGGCCCCAGATTTTCCCATCACTGAAAAACAGTTCAAAACAACGAAATGAAAACTAATGAAAAAAAATAATAAACTTTACTCACGAAATGAATGGTATGGTAAACAACACAGCTCAATTCTAATGCAATGTCACACAAAATAATTAAATCAAAATGAAAATAAATCGAAATCTATCAAAATTCAATTTATCCTTGATATTGGAATCAATGAAATGAAATGGTAACATAATTTAGTAAAGCGTGTGTTGGTCTCAAGTGAACGCTGTTTTTCTGAAACACTGAACGCTGAAAAACATGCGCTGTTTTTCAAAAACGCATGTTTTTACCAATCACAAGGGAGGCATCTATATAGTATACATATAAAAAGACATGCGTATTCGAATGGAACGTTGTGTCAAAATTTCAAAGCAATCGGTGAAGAACTTTCAGATATTACAACGTGTGTTGCTCTTATGTCCAACAGATGGCGCTGTTTTCTAAAAAATCATGTTTTTCCTGTCACAGGTGAGGCTGGTATATGGTAGGTATATAAAAAGACTCGCCTATTCGAATGCAACATTGTGTCAAAATTTCATAGCAATTGGTAAAGAGGTATCGACGATTTCCCTCACATGAAAAACACATGAGAAACACAGTTTTTCAAAAATGCATGTTTTTAACCGTCACAGATGTGACATCTATATAGTATGTACATAACAACCTGCTCGGATGGGAATGGAACGTTGTGTGAAAATTTCAAAGCAATCGGTGAAGAACTTTCGATGATTAGCGGTAACAAACGAACATTTCTATTTTTATTTATATAGATTAGTTGAGGCAGTTGACAGTGGTAAGGTTTGTGATGTTTTTGTATCTTGACTATAGCAAAGGTTTTGATACAGGGCCTCATGAAACATTGATTAAAAAGATAGAGGCACATGGTATTGGGGGTGCTATATTAAGTTGGATTAGGGCATGGAAAACCAAAGGAAACAAGGAGACAGTAAAAATAGGTATGTCAAAGTGGGAAAATGTTGCAAGTGGAGTGCCTCAAGGCTCTGTCCTGGGACCTCTGTTATTAATTATATATATATATGATTTATATTTAGGTTTGTGCAGCAATATTTGCAAATTTACCGATGATACGAAAATCGGGAAGGAAATATACACTGTAAAAGACTAACTACCACTTCAAACGATTTAAATAGAGTGTTAAAATAGTCAAAAGATTAGCAGATGCAGTTTAATGCTGATAAATGTAAGGTTTTGGGGCTAGGTAATAATGATAGAGTTACAAGATACGAGTTAGATGTTGTTGAGATTGCGAAATTGGACTGCAAAAAGCATCTGGGAGTTATGAGTTGTAAGAATTTCAAACCAAAAATTCAATGCATAATTGTTCGTAATAAGGCAAATAGGACACTGGGATTTATTTATAGAAGCGTTATTAATAAGACACCTGATGTTGCTCTTCAGTTATATCCTGCTCTTGTTCGGCGGCATTTTGATTATGCAGTTCAGTTTTGGTCGCAATGTTATAGAATGGCTTTAAATTCACTAGAACACGTTCAGCGTAGGATGACAAAGTCCCGCAAATTAGAGACCTGTCCTATGAAGAAAAATTGACAAAGCTTAAATTATATTCTCCAAAAAGGCGAAGAATTAGGAGTGATTTAATAGAGGTGTACAAGTGGATGAATGTGCATAACAGAGGGAATATTAATAAGGTATTAAAAGTATCAACACAAAAAGAACACAAAAGAATGAGCATAAATTGGATAAGTTTAGATCTAGGAAAGACTTTGGTAAATGCTTGTTTGGTAAGAGGGTTGATGATTTGTGGAACCAATTACCGCGTAACATAATAGCCATAGAATCCCTTGATTGTTTCTAACATAGGTTAGGCAGATATATGAATGAGATTGGGTGGATATAAATAGGAGCTCCCTCGGTAACGCCAATAGGACTTCTGCAGTTACTTTCATTCATATGTTCTTATGTTCGTAGGATGTCCCAAAACATTTTCCTAAGAAAATCATATATTAGAGGTTAGGCCCTGGTTGGTGTATAAGAAGTCTAAAACAACACATTACTAAAAACATATATGTCAAAATTAGCTGAAATTCAGGTATTAGAGGTAAAGGATCTTTGGTCGAGTTGATGTAGGGAAAGTACCCAATAACAACACATTTCTAAGAATATAGTTGCAATATTGATCAAATATGCTAGTATTAGAGGTTAGGGCAACTTCGCTATGGTTCATGCCCAAAAACAAATCATTCCTAAAAAATGTTGTATTTTGGGTTAGTTTAGGTTAGGTACGGTTAAGTTAAATGGACAAATCTACAAGGGCCGTGATGAGGGTTCGAACCTTCGCCCGGAATGATCCCAGCGGCGCCTTAATCGGCTGTGCCACGACATAGTTTGAACCCCCATCACGGCCTATGAGGATTTGTTCATTTGACCCCCTCCCTGTCCGGTCCATTGCTGCCGTGAGGGGGCTTGGTGGGCAGCTGCTGGAGTGTAATGGGACAGTCCTCTGTCATTTTGTGGCCCTATGCTCCTGCTGCTGTTCTCTCGAATTCTGTCGAGCGACTTTTGCTTTTTCTTATGTTTCGTTTTTCTCCACCCCCCTTCTCCTTTCTAATTGTCGTTTCCCGCCGACCTCTTGCCTGTTTTGATTATTCTTTCGACCGTCTTTTGTTTCGACGCCCGGGTGTTTCAGGAGGCATTCTCTTGTACACATAGAACTATGGTACCTGGCATCGTGAGCGAGGGAATGCTTTTATTGTCAATTCTCCTTTCGTCACTGAACCCGATCTTGACGGACTGACGGTTCTTAAGGTGGCGTTTGTGGGGCGTATACTCACGACGCACCCCTAGGGGGCCCCGGCAAGACCGGCAACATGTCTCTTGTTGGGTGTCCTATCCATAATTGTGGCTCCGTGGTGGGTGTACGGGCACATTCGTGAATGAGTTTTCCAGTTTTTTCGTTTTTTCAAGTTTTTCCTCTTGTTTTTATGTCACATTCTGTTCCTCCTGTATCTTCTCGGACTCGTGGGGTGGGCGACCAAGCCCCAAGCCGGACTGTGTTGGAAGACCGGGCACTGTAACCCCCCACTGCATTGGGCCCCGACTTTGCTCCTCCCTTTGATCTTCCTGACTACTCCCCTCGGCTCACCTCCCTCCTCTGTGGTTGGGTCGAGCCACAAGCCCCCAGTGATGACCACCTCATCCCCTGACACGGCTCAGTCTGTCATTGTGACTACTACACCTTTCAACTCCTCTCACTCTGGGGGTTCTCAACGCCGTCCATGCCACGGCCGCACTCACTCGATCCCTTCCCGTCCTAATGCGTACCAAGCCTTGTTTGGTCCCGCTTCGTGGGCCAAATAATTTGATCTCCTCCCTCTGGATTCTACACCTCCTGGCGAGTGGAGTAGCTTCCCTAGCAGCAGCGTCCACATGCTCATTTAAAGAGACACCAATATGGCTGGGATCCCAGCAAAACTCATCTGACTTAAAGATGAATAAGGAATTCCTTATTCTGACTTTTACTCAGTTATTCATTCCTCCATCCTTACCAAGAGTAGTGCACCAAAAGTAGTTCACCATATTAGTACACCAGAGTAGTGCACACTGAGAAGTACACCAAGAGTAATACACCCTGATTAGTACACTCAGAGTAGTGAACTACTAATTCCATCTAAATTTAAGCAAATATACCCCTTTATAAGTTTCCCTACACAAACTTACCCAAATTTAACCTAAATTCAATTCTTATTTTAGTAAGCAAATTTACTATATCTTACCAAATTTAAATTTACAGAACATAAACTTAACTAAGTCTACCTAAATTTAATTTGTCCTATCCAAATTTATTCAAACAGGTGCTACCCAAAGATAATATTAGCCTATCCTTCCCAATATTATTCTATCCCAAGCTAAATTTCAGTTATCTACATAAATTAAAATGGAAATGTTCGTTTTGTGCATAACTGCTAATCTCCGAAAGTTCTTCACCGATTGCTTTGAAATTTTCACACAACGTTCCATTCGCATTCGAGCAGGTTTTTATATACATACTATTTAGATGTCACTTCTGTGACGGTAAAAGCACATGCTTTTTCTGAAAAACTGTGTTTTTCATGTGTTTTTCATGTGAGGGAAGTCTTTGAAACCTCTTTACCGATTGCTTTGAAATTTTGACACAACGTTGCATTCGAATAGGCGCATCCTTTTATATATCTACTATATACATGCCTCACCTGTGACAGGAAAAAAACATTTTTTTTTTTTAAAACAGCGCCATCTGTTGGACGTAATAGCAACACGCTCTGTAATCTCAAAAAGTTCTTCACCGATTGCTTTGAAATTTTGACACATCGTTGCATTCGAAAGGAGCGTATTTGTATATACCTACTATATAGATGCCATCCCTGTGACAGGTAAAAACATACATTTTTAAAAACAGTGCCATCTGTTACACATAAGACCAACACATGCTATACAAAATATTTTACAATTCCATTTCAATGTTTCCGATTTCATTGATAAATCGAATTTTCATAAATTTCGACTGATTATAATTTTGATTTAATCATTTTTTGTGACATTGCCTTTGAATTGAGTTTTGTTATTTACCATACCGTTCATTTTGTGAGTATATTTTTTTTTTATTTTTTTATTATTTTTCATTTCATTTTTTGAACTGTTTTTCTTATATATCAGTTATGGGAACATCTGGGGCCTGATTCATGAAACAGTTACGCAAGTATATACGAACGTGTACATCGTTCCTGAATCTTTGATGGCTTTTGTTACATTTATTAAACAGTTTACATGCATGAAAAGTGACCAATCAACTGTTGTTATTGTTATAAACAGCTTCCTGGTGCTTTGGAGCTCATTAATAGTTGAATAAATGTAAACAAAGCTGCCAAAGATTGAGAAAAGATGTATAAGTTCATAAGTGTTTGCGAAACTTCTTTGTGAATCTAAACCCCCAGATCATTTGATGTTCCCAATTTTCTGAAAGGAACATCAAGTCATTTGCTCATCAGATGAGGGAGTGGAAAATAGTGGGTAGGACGAGGGGACGGGAGTGGGGGATGGTGGGGAGGACGAGGAGACAGGGGAGGGGGTAATGGAGGGGGAGCACGAAGGGACAGAGAAGTTGGGGATGGTGGGGACGAGGGGAATGCAGAATGGTTAAGAGGACAAGGGGATAGGGGAGTGGGGGATAGTGGGGACGAAGAGGGGACAGGGGAGGGGGAACGGGTAGGAGGACGAGGGAATGGTGGAGAAGGGAATGGTTACGAGGACGAGGGGATGCTGGAGTGGAGGATGAAGGGGAGGGAAAAGGGACGAGGGAGTGAGGAATGGTTGGGAGGACGAGGAGATATGAGGGTGAGGAATGGTTAGGAAGACGAGGGGATGGGGGGAGGTGGGAAAATGGTGGGGAGGACTGGGAGACAGGGGAAGGTTGCTGTGGCTCAGCAACGCACATGTGTTGCTGAGCCACAGCAATGCGGGGCCTGGTACAGCTAGTATATATATATATATATATATATATATATATATATATATATATATATATATATATATATATATATATATATATATATATATATATATATATATATACATATATACATATATACATATATATATATATATATATATATATATATATATATATATATATATATATATATATATATATATATATATAACCAAATTATAGTTACTTAAAATAATAATCCTAACCTATGATGTCCCATTTGAGCACATGATAATAATGATAATTAAAACTAAGGTAATTCATTTCATCCTAATTTGTTCCAAGAGAAGCTAAGTCTAGTCAAATTTAACCAATAGTTTCCAAATTTATCTTTATTTACCCGACCTAACCTTACGCAACCTAACCTAACCTAACCAAGCTCAACCTAATTTAACTAAAGCCAGATTTACTGAATTTAACAAAAATTTAACCAGTCTTATATACATTTTTGTCTAAATTAACTCAATTTCTCAAATCTTATCAAAATTTACCCTAATTATAACACAATTATAACACAACAAATTTGTCTAAATTTAACAAGTTTAACCTATCACACATAAATTTAGCCTTAGTTAACATCTATTTATTTCCAACTTCTGGTATACCCTCATTCTTTACACCATTTCACTCTGTTAAAACAGCTTCCATCTATTTCCAACATACATTCCTCACATGGTCTACCACCTAATTAAACCAATTTCACTCTTTTAGATCTGCTTCTTTCCAGCTATTTCCAAAATTCAGTTGCCCTACAGCTCACTCTGGTCTCAACACCATTCAACTCAATTAGTGCTGATTACATCTAACTATTTCCAGCATACAGTCTTCACGTAGCCTACTCTCTGTTCTTAATACCATTCAAGTCTGTTAATGGTATGTCCGACCAGCTATTTTCAACTTACAGTTCTTGCATTAACTACCTCATTCTTAAAACCATTCCACACTGTTATAGTTGTTTCCGTCTAGCTATTTCCAGCACACAGTCCCTTAATGGCATGCTCCATTCTCAATACCATTTAACGCTGTTAATGCTGTGTCTTAATTTCCAACATCTAATGACTACACAGTCTACTCCATTTAATACCATTTCACGCTATGCTCTTTCCATCTAGATACTTCCAACATCCAATCAATATTAACAATATTTCAATCCGCCCTGGGATACAACTCATTTTTTAAATATATTCTTAGAAAGGGAGTACCACCTCTGGCTGGAAGAAATGAACTCTTAGCCTCGGAGGAAACCACACATAACGCATTAGAGGGAATGTTTAGGTCCCCTCCAATACAGTTTCTGTGTGCTTTTCTCCTACCACCGCCCTTCCTTTTGTGTTTTTTGTGCTCTATTATATATGTAATCTTGAGGTTATCTTGAGATGATTTCGGGGCTTTTTTAGTGTCCCCGCGGCCCGGTCCTCGACCAGGCCTCCACCCCCAGGAAGCAGCCCGTGACAGCTGACTAACACCCAGGTATCTAATTTACTGCTAGGAAACAGGGGCATAGGGTGAAAGAAACTCTGCCCATTGTTTCTCGCCAGCGCCTGGGATCGAACCCAGAACCACAGGATCACAAGTCCCGCGTGCTGTCCGCTCGGCCGACCGGCTCCCCATCAAGGTAATGGTTACAAGATATACATACATTGGTTGATACAAAAGTGTTTTAAGGTTATGGATCTCTTGACGCTCCTCTGCTTCCGGACAGGAACCGAGGATGCGGCAGGCATTTTCCCTCTGGATCGCCACACTGAGGCGCTGAAACAAAAAACTGGCAGCCATTGGGTCTCTGGATATACATGGGTAGTCCCACACCAGCTGTTTGCCCTTTTTACCTAGGGTATATAGTGATGCCATCAGAGCGAAGTGCGGGGACATCTGGGTCTTGGTCCAATAGGATGCGAGGTTCTCTCTCTCCGCTGGGCATTAAGCTGAGACGAGGCTCCTCTTGATGACGTCACTGACATCGTTGTGTCTTGCAAGCCAGCCCTTTGTGCTTCCGCAATGCAACCCATGCAGTCCATATTGGACTGCTTCCACCCTGTTGCAAATACACTTCTATTCAGTGCGAATTGGGGCACCGAGGTGGAGGGTCACTGCTACACGAAGGAATTCTGGATCTAGACGTGTGCCCATTGCCGACATGGGTACTGCCAGAAGGAAGTCTCCTGCATGGGGGGCACGCACTGCTCTGAGGCGGGCTTTCTCCTTGTATGATGTTGCGGCGCTGAGCATGGCATCAGCTACTTTTTCCACTAGTGGGTGGGCCCAGCTGGACTGTTTATGTTTTTTGTTGGTTCTATAATGGGTGCTGAGGCTGCAAGAGCATCCCACTGATTTGAACATTCGTTGAAAGCATGATCGTGTATTCCTACTGAATCACACAGGGTTTCAGGTATGATATCTCTTACGATGTCGTGCGATGCATGGGAGGAGGAAAGGAAGGCTGGTAGAGTAATCAAGGAGGCTGTGCGGACATCAAGGCCGCCGAGTCTTACAGGGAGGGTAGCTTACTCCCGCTGACAGTCGTCCAATGGCAGGTTCAGGACTTTCACCAGCATGGACCTCTGAAGGGTGTCATACTCATTTAATTTAGGGCTGTTGTACGATGGAGAACACCTCAGAAAGTAGGTCGACTTAGGGACAGATAGGCATCTTGTGAAGAGGAAGATAGCATCATGGGCATCACTCTTGTCAATCCTGTCCAGCATTCTCTTTAGATCAGTGATTTTTGCATTCAGGACCTCCTCGATTGCTTGTGGGCCAATGGGGGCATCCAGGAGGGTGCAGTCAGGTGGCTCCACAACGAGAATGTCTGGAAGAACATTTTTATTTGGCCAGTAATGTCTGAGTTGCAGGAGACTATTTCACATTTCGATGCATTGAGAATGAGGCCCAAGGCTGCTCCCTGCTCCTGGATTTTCCTTATATCCTCCAAAATGGTATCCGGGGTGATGGATATTTCTTAGAAATATTTATTTTACATCTTAGAAATATGTTTTTTTAACATCAACCTAACAAAACCTAACCTAACCCAACCTAACTTAACCTAATCTAATCTAACCTAACCCTTAACCTAACACAACTGAAGCTAAATTTGACTAAATTTAACAAAATTTAACTTGTTTCCATCTGAATTTAGTCTAATTGGAGTCAAATCCACCAAATTTACCCTAATTATAACAACCAAAGCCAAACTTAACTAAATTTAACTAATCATTACACAAATTTTAATTTAACTGTTATTGTTTCTGTCTAACTGTTTCCAACATACAGTTCACCCCGAAATAGAGCTAATTTTTGCAAATATTCTTAGAAATATGTTTGTTTACATGACCAAACCCAGCTTAACCTAACCTATAAACACAGAAATCACAATAGAATGATATATCAAATGAACAAGTAAGTAATTATCATAAGAAGGCACCAAACCGGGAAAGCTATGTAGCACCATTTAAAGTGCGGAATAATCAGAGGGCGCTAAATATCACCAAGGATGCCAATACGAGAACAGAAACGCATATGGCGAACGATATCAAAAGTATCCGATTCACCAAAAATTCCTCCAGGGATGAATTTCGATTCATCCAAGGACAAGTGGTCGTAAGGGATTGTTGGAAAGCAGGACACACGCTCGTCCTGGAAGTCAGGACATTCAACAAGGATATGCACGACTGTAAGAGGGACAATGCAATTTGGACAATAAGGAGCAGGATGGCGCTCCATTGAATGACCGAGAGTTAAGCATGTATGACCAATACGCAACCTCACCTGAGCCGTTTTCCATGCCGGTTACAGTGGTAGGAGGAAGGCCATGAAGACATACGACTCTTAAGAGTATGCAGTTTGTTACCAGTAACAGGAGACCAACAATCCTGCCAACAGGTAAGGAGAGAGGAATGAATAACTGGGAAAAAGTCGGAATAAGGAATACCTTTACAGGAAATGGTAGCAACAGCGGACAGCTTCCCTAGCGGCAGCGTTCGCACGCTCGTTTAAAGAGGCACCAATATGGCTGTGAACCCAGCAAAACTCAACTGACTTAAATTTACAGGAAATAAGAAACAGCCAATGTTGAATCTCGACGGCCACTGGATGGACCGGATTAAAGTAACCAAGAGCCATGAGGGTACTACGAAAGTCAATGACAAAGGAGGATTGAGAACGAGAAAGCAGGAGATGAAGAGCATAGAGAATAGCATAAAGTTCAGCTGTGAAGATGCCAGTCTCTGGAGGTAGGCGTCACAGACAAGTGTGGTCAGGAAAAACCACAGAGTAGCCTACATCGTCAGCAGACTTAGACCCATCGGTTAAGACGGAAACGGAGCGGAGTGCGAAGAAAAATACTCAAGGAAAAGGCATTTCAGAACCGTAGGAGGGGTTAAAGCTTTAGAGATGCGGGTCAAGGATGTAAAAACCTTCAGAAGTAGGACTCCATGGGGGCAAGGAAGGAACAATAAGAAGATAAATATTAGAAATACGATCTGAAGGAGAATCCTGTAAGTGAGATAACCAGACAAAAAGAGGGAGGTGGTGAAGAAGAACATGAACTACAGGAGGGGTAAAAGTTAAGGCACGACAGAGGCGAGAGGAAGGATGTTGCAAGGACCGCTCTAGAAAGCGAAGACAGTAGCGATTACGGCGGTCTTGGAGAGATAGGAAGCCAGTGTCAACATACAAGCTGAGGGCAGGAGTCGAACGAAAAGCACCAGAGCTGAGGCACAACCCAGTATGGTGCCTCAGTCAATCAATCAATGCTTCCCGCTCATTCACGTACGGTGCTAGGTCGAGGATGGTGCATTGAAGTTATGTGGAAGCCATGTGGCTACTAGGTTTAAGTATAGTGTTCTGTTTTGTGTACAAAGGATAAGTTTCAAGTGCTTTATTTAGTGTGTGTGTGTAAGCCTATTTCATTGACCGTTCCAGTGTGTGGAACTCTAATTCTTACCCATGTCTCTGTTCCTTGAGAGCGAGCCACGTGGTGTACTAACTTGTCTGTTTGAGTAATTGTTTCAATTGTGTGTACAGCTCGGGAAATATACTGGGGAATTAGACGGTTTCACTTTCCTTATCCTCGTTCTATGCTACATGTATGGAGAGGAGGAATTAATGGGAAACTGTGCTATTCTCGAGCCTTATTAGACGAGCACGTGACAAAGGATTTCATTCACGAATGTGCCCCACACCCACCACGGAGCCACAATTCCAGGATTTGGACACCCAACAAGAGACATGTTGCCGGATTTGCCGTGGCCTCCCAGGGGTGCGTCGTGAGTATACTCCCCACAAACGCCACCTCCGTCAGTCAGTCAGTCCGTCAGTCCGGTGAGATCGGGTTAAGTGTCAAAAGATGGATTGACAATAAAAGCGTCGAAAAGTGCAGTGTGTAATACTCAGGGTGTACTACTCAGGGTGAACTACTCAGGGTATACTACTCAAGGTGAACTACTCAGGGTGTACTACTCTGGAAGTACTACTCAGGGTGTACTACTCTGGGTGAACTACTCAGGGTGAACTACTCTGGGGTGTACTACTCATGGTGTACTACTCTGGGGTGTACTACTCATGGTGTACTACTCTGGGTGTACTACTCAGGGGTGTACTACTCATGGTGTACTACTCTGGGTGTACTACTCTGGTTGTACTACTCAGGGTGTACTTCTTAGGGTGTATTAGGTGTACTACTCAGGCTGTACTACTCTGGGTGTACTACTCAGGGTGAAATACTCAGGGTGTACTGCTCAGGGTGTAATACTCAGGGTGTACAATTCTAGATGTACTACTCAGGGGGTACTACTCAGTGTGGATAACTCCGGGAGTACTACTAAGGGTGTACTACTCTGGGTGTACAACTCTGTATGTAATACTCAGGGTATACTACTCTGGGTGTACTATTCTAGATGTACTACTCTGGGTGTACTATTCTAGATGTACTACTCAGGGTATACAACTAAGGGTGTATTACTCTGGATGTAATACTCAGGGTATACTTCTCAGTGTGTACTACTCATTGAGTACAACTCATGGTATACTACTCAGGATGTACCTCTCGGGTTGTACTACTCTGGGTGTACTAATCAGGGTGTAGAACTCATGGTGTATTTCTCTGGGAGTACTATTCAGGGGGTACTACTCTGGGGGTACTACTCTGGGTGAACTACTCTGGGGTGTACTACTCAGGGTGTACTATTCTGGGTGTTCTACTCTGGGTGTACTACTGTGGGTGTACTACTCAGGGTGTAATACTCTGGGTGAACTACTCTGGAGTGTACGTCACAGGGTGTACTTCTCAGGTTGTATTACTCCGGGTGTACTACTCAGGGTGTACTTCACAGGGTGTACTACTCTGGGTGTACTACTCTGGGTGTACTACTCTGGGTGTACTACTCTAGGTGTACTAATCAGGGGTGTACAACTAAGGACGTACTACTCAGGGTGTACTACTATTGGTGTACTACTCAAGGTGTCATGCTCAGGGTGTACTACGTAGGGAGTACTATTCTAGATGTACAACTCAGGGTGTAATACTCAGGGTGTACTGCTCAGGGTGTACTATTCTAGATGTACTACTATGGGTGTACTATTCTAGATGTACTACTAAGGGTGTACTACTCAGAAGGTACTACTCAAGGGGTTCTACTCAGGGTTTATAACTCTGGGTGTACTACTCAAGGTGTTCTACTCTGTGTGTAATACTCAGGGTGTACTACTCTGGGTGTACTCCTCAGACTGTACTACTAAGAGTGTACTACTCAAGCTGTACTAATCTAGGTGTACTACTCAGTTTGTAATACATTGGGTATACTACTCTGGCTGCACTATTCTAAATGTACTACTCAGGATGTGCTGCTCAGGGTGTACTACTCTGGGTGTACTACTCAGGGTATACTTCTCAGGGTGTACTACTCTGGGTGTACTACTCAGAGTATACTTCTCAGGGTGTACTACTCTGGGTGTACTACTCAATGTATACTTCTCAGGGTGTATTACTCATTGAGTACTACTCTCGGTGTACTACTCAGGATGTACAACTCTGGGTGTACTTCTCAGAGTGTACTTCTCAGAGTGTACTACTCTGGGGATACTATTCAGGGTGTACTACTCATTGTGTACTTCTCAGAGTGTACTACTCTGGGTATAATACTCAGGGTATACTACTCTGGGTGTACTCTTCTAGATGTACTGCTCTTGGTGTACTACTCAGGGTGTACTACTCGGGTGTACTACTCAGGGTATACTTCTTAGTGTGTACTACTCATTGAGTACTACTCTTGATGTACTTCTCAGTATGTACTACTCAGTATATACTACTCTCGGTGTACTAATCAGGGTGTACTACTCAATGTGTACTTCTCAGAGTGTACTTCTCAGAGTGTACTACTCTGGGTGTACTATTCAGGGTGTAATATTCAGGGTGTACTACTCTGGGTGTACCACTCTGGGGATACTATTCAGGGTGAACTACTCTGGTGTGTACTATTCAGGGTGTACTACTCAAGCTGTACTACTCTGGGTGTTCTACTCTGGGTGTACTTCTCAGGGTGTACTTCTCTGGGAGTACTTCACAGGGTGTACAACTCAGGGTGGTCTTCTCAAGGTGTACTACACTGTGTGTACTATTCAGGGATTACTACTAAGGATGGACTACTCAGGATGTACTACACAGGGTATAGTACTCAGGGGTGTACTATTCTTGGTGTACTACTCAAGGTGTACTACTCAGGGGGTTCTACTCAGGGTGTACTAATCTGGGTGTACTACAAAGGCTGTACTAGTCTAGGTGTACTACTCAGGGTGTAATACTCAGGGTGTAATACTCAGGGTGTACTACTCTGGATGCACTAATCAGGGTTGACTACTCATTGTGTACTTCTCAGAGTGTACTACTTTTGGTGTACTACTTAGGGTGTACTACTTAGGGTGTACCACTCTGTGTGTAATACTCAAGGTATGCTTCTCTGGTTGTACTATTCTAGATGTATTTCCCAGGGTGTATTACTAAAGGTGTACTTCTCAATGTTAACTACCCATTGAGTTCGACGCTTGGTGTACTACTCAGGATGTTCGACTCAGGATGTACTACTCTGGGTGCACTAATCAGGGTGTACTACTCATTGTGTACTTCTCAGAGTGTACTACTTTTGGTGTACTACTTAGGGTGTAATACTCAGGGTGTACTTCTCTGGGTGTACTACACAAGGGGATACAACTCAGGGTTTATTACTCTTTGAGTACTACTCAAGGTATACTACTCTGGGGTACTACTCAGGGTGAATTGCTCTGGGATGTACTTCTCAGAGTATACTGCTCAAGGTGTACTACTCTGTGTGTTCTTCTCTGGTTGTACAACTCTGGGTGTACAACTCTGTGTGTAATACTCAGGATGTTCCACTCTGGGTGTACTATTCTTGATGGACTATTCAGGGTGTATTACTCAGGGTGTACTATTCAGGCTGTACTACTAAGGGTGTACCTCGCTGGGTGCAATATTCTTGGTGTAATTCTCATGGAGTGCTACCCTGCACTACTCTAAGTGAACTGCTCTGAGTGTACTTCTCATGATGTACTACTTTGTGTGTAATACGCTGGGTGTACTACTCAGGCTGTACTAATCTAGTGTACTACTCAGGGTGTAATACGCAGAGTGTACTGCTCAGGGTGTACAATTCTAGACGAACTACTAAGGCTGTACTACTCAGGAGGTACTACTCAGGGTGTACTACTCTGTGTGTACTATTCTTGATGTACTATTCAGGGTGTACTACTCAGGGTGTACTACTCTGGGTGTACTACTCAGGGTGTACTACTCTGGGTGTACTACTCAGGGTGTACTATTCAGGCTGTTCTACTAAGGGTGTACCTCGCTGGGTGCAATATTCTTGGTGTAATTCTCATGGAGTGCTACCCTGCACTACTCTAAGTGAACTGCTCTGAGTGTACTTCTCATGATGTACTACTTTGTGTGTAATATTCAGGGTGTACTGCTCTTAATATTCTTTTGGTGTACAACTCAGGGTTTACTACTCTGGGTGTACTATATAGGGTGCACTAATATAGGTGTACTACTCTGCGTGTACTACTCAGGGTGTACTACACAAGGTGTACTACTCTGTGTTTACTTCACAGAGTGTACTACTTCTGGTGTAAATGTCAGGGAGTACTACTCTGGGTGTACTACTCATGGTATACTACTTTGGGTGTACTACTCAGGGTATACTTCTCTGGATGTACTACTTAGGATGTACTACTCTGGGTGTACTGCTCAAGGTGTACTACTCAGAGTGTACTACTCTGTGTGTAATTATCTGGTTGTACTACTCACGGTGTACTATTATCAGTGTACTACACTGGGTGCACTATTCTAGATGTACTACTCAGGGTGGACTTCTGAGGATGTACTATTCTAGATGTACTACACAAGGTATACTACTTTGGGTGTACTTCTCTGGGTGAATTTCTCTGGGTTTAATACTCAGAGTGAACTGCTAAGGGTGTACTATTCAAGATGTACTACTAAAGGTATACTACTCTGGGAGTACTACTCAGAGGGTACTACTCAGGGTGAACTACTCTGGGTGTACTAATCAGGGTGTACTACTCTATGTGTACAACTCAGGGTGTACTACTCAGTGAGTACTACTCTATATGGACTATTCTGGGTGCACTACTCAGGGTGTGCGACTCAGGGTATACTTCTCTGGATGTACTACTCAGGATGTACTACTCAGGATGTACTACTCTGGGTGTGCTACTCATGATGTACTACTCAGGGGATACTGCTCAGAGTGTACTACTCTCGGTGTAATTCTAAGAGTGTACTATTCTGGGTGTAATTCTCAGTTTGTACTACTTACTGTGTGCTACTATGAGTGAACTACTCTGGGTGTGCTATTCTAGATGTGCTACTCAAGGTGGACTACTCAGGGTGGATTACTCAAGGTGTAATGCTCAGGGTGTACTGCTCAGGGTGTACTTTTCTAGATGCACTACACAGGGGTCTACTACTCTGGGTGTACTACTACTCAGAATGTACTACTCTGTGTGATGTACTGAGGGTGTAAAGCTCTGGGTGTAATACTTAGTGTACACTACACTGGTTGTTCTATTCTAGATGTACTATTCAAGATGTACTACTCAGGATGTACTATTCTGGATGTACTACTCTGGGTGTACTAATCAGGGTGTAAAACTCATTGTGTACTTCTCAGAGTGTATTTATCAGAGTGTATTACTCTGGGTGTTCTACTCAGGGTGTAATACTCATGGTGTACTGCTAACGGTGTACTCCTCTGGGAGTACTATTAAGAGTGTACTACTCTGGGTGTACTACTTAGGATGTACTACTCTGCGTGTTCTAATCAAGGTGTACTGCTCTGGGTGTACTACTCAGGGTGTACTCTTCTGGGTGTATTATGAAGAGAGTACTACTCTGCGTGTACTATTCAGGGTGTATTACTCTGCGTGTACTAATCAGGGTGTACTACTATGGGTGTACTTCTCTGGGAGAACTACTCAGGCAGTACCACTCTAGGTGTAATACTCAGGTTGTACAACTCAGGGTGTACAAGTCTGTGTGTAATACTCAGGGTGTATAACTCTGGGTGAACTACTCAGGGTGTACAACTCTGCGTGTAATACTCAGAGTGTACTTGTCTTGGTGTCCTACTCAGCGTGAACTACTCAGGGTATACTTCTTTTGGTGTACTACTCAGGAAGTACTACTCTGGGTGTTCTACTCAAGGTCTACTACTTTGAGTATACTACTCAGAGTGTACTACTCTGGGTGTAATTCTCAGGGTGTTCAACTCACGGTGTACTACTATGAGTGAATTACTCTGGGTGTACTATTCTAGATATACTACTCAGGGTGGGCTACACAGGGTGTACTACTCTGGGTGTAATTCTCAAAGTAAACCGGTCAGAGTGTACAATTCTAGATGTGCAACACAGGCTGTACTACTCTGGGTGTACTATTCAGGGAGATCTATTCAGGGTGTACTGCTCAGAGTGTACTACTCAGTCTTTACAACTCTGGGTGTACTACTCAGGGTGTACTAGTCAGGGTGTACTGCTCAGGGTGTTCTATTCTAGATGTGTTACTCAGGGTGTACTACTCAGTGAGTACTATTCAGTGTGTATTACTACACAGAATGTACTACTCTGGGTGTTATACTCAGATTATACTACTCTGGGAATACTATTCTAGATGTACTACTCAGGGTGCACTACTCAGGGTGTACTACTCTGGGTGTACTACTCTGGGTACACTTCTCAGTGTGTACTACTCATTGAGTACTACTCTTGTGTACACCTCAAGATGTACTACTCAGGATGTACTACTCAGGGTGTGCTACTCTGGGAGTACTACTCAGGGTGTACTATTCAGGTTGAAGTACTAAGAGTGTTCTACACTGGTTGTACTACTCTGATTGTACTTCTCTAAGTGAACTACTCTAAGTGTACTACTCTGGGTGTACTACTCTGGGTGTACTTCTAAGGGTGTACGACACTGGATATAATACTCAGGGTGAAATAAGGTTGTACTACTCTTGGTGTAATTGTCACGAAGTAATACTCTGAGTGTACTACTCAGGGTGTACTACTCAGGGTATACTTCTCTGGGTGTACTACTCAGCATATACTTCTCTGGGTGTACAACTCAGGATTTACTACTCTGGGTGTACTACTCTAGGTGTACTACTCAGGGTGTACTACTCAGAGTGTACTACTCTGGGTGTAATTCTCAGCCTGAACTGCTCACGGTGTACTACTAAGAGTGTACTACTCTGGGTGTAATTCTCAGCCTGAACTGCTCACGGTGTACTACTAAGAGTGTACTACTCTGGGTGTACTATTATAGATGTACTACTCACGGTGGACTACTCAAGGTGTACTACTCTGGGTGTACTACTGAGGATGTACTACTCTGGGTGTACTATTCTGGGTGAACTTCTCAGGTTGCAATACTCAGGGTGAACTGCTTACTGTGAACTATTCTAGATGTACTACTCAAGACGTACTACTCTTGGTGTACAGTAGTAGGGTGTAAGTGCCACAGACGATTTTTTTTTTCTGGCCGAGGACCCCTGTGGAATGTAAGCGCCACAGACGATTTTTTTTTTCTGGCCGAGGACCCCTGTGGAATGTAAGCGCCACAGACGATTTTTTTTCTCAGGTCCAAAAAATCGTGTGTAGCGCTTTGGGGTTTTCAGGTGAATTTGGGGAGTCACAGATTTGGAATTAGGGAATTCTTATAATGAAAAATAATGTCATACGAGTTTGTTAAAGTTCTTATGAGAAAAATAATTTCCGAGACTTAGAAGTTTGTTAAGGCCTTATGGGACAAATTCAAGTAACGTATGTAGCGCTTTAGGGTTTCCAGGAGAACTCTACGGACATATTTTACCTGTTTTCAACTTAGAAAAATCGTCTATGTAAGCCTTAGTTATTCATATAAATTTAGAAAATCACCTGTGTAAGTCATGGTTTTCAGGGTTTCGTACATCACACCCCCCTCCCTCCCCCCTTACCTCGCAATCTCTCGCGTCACCTTTATTTACCTTACGCCCGGCCAGCCAGTCGGCTCTTATCTTATCTTATCTTCTTCATAATATCTGGACCGTCCCTCCTCTCTCTCCCTCTCCCTCTCTCCTCTTCATATTATTCCCTCTTCCTATTTTCTGACATACTAATATTTTATTCCTTTTTCATTAACCAGTCAGTTTTATACAAATCAACCGAAGCATCTCAATGTAACCTTTAATACTGAAACTGCCTCAGAGACTATCTAAGCTGGCCCCAGCTACCTGCCCCAGGCTATCTGCCCGAGGCAATCATCACCTGATTACCTGCCCCAGACATCCACCAGTCATTGTCGGCATTCGCCACCGTAATAATTTATATATATATACATTAAGCGTTAATAAAACTTATTTATTTATTTATAATTTATTTAGTCATCTAATTCATAGTTTACACAATTTATAATAAAAGAGTTTATTCCCAGTATTCACCAATCATTCTCGCTATTAATAAAACAGCCAAACGCTCACTCAGGGGCACACTATCGTTATTACGCTCATTCAGGGGCCCCCTCAGATCGCCAAAGTCTCAGAGGCCTACACTTTCAGTCAACATTCAATCTTCATCCTGTTCACAAGGTTCCCCTAGCCTAGTCATATCATCATGTCAGTGTGTCCTCTGTGCCTGTCTCCTATCAACAACGAAATCGTTCATGTGTGTCAAACACGATGTTTAACATGCCTAGGTGAAATGTCCATCAACGCTCTTCAAGAATGTAGACTGTACTGTATAGGATGCAACGGGCCTACGCCGCCTGGACATTTTGACGTAACCTGTACCAGCTGTGGACAACTCTATTGTGCAAATCGTAAGTACCGCTTTTTCTCGCACATTCAATAAACTTTCAAAGAAAATATATATCCGAAACACACATACATACATACATACAGACAGTCAATTTATATATATATATTATTTTCATTTCAGTTCATGGTTCTACTTCCTGCCCATACTGTCGTTTCTCCGTTAACCGGGAACCTCCCACCGAAGCCAGAAACGTCATTGAACCTCCACCCAAACGCCGTCGCATCATAAATAACCGTACGTTTTCACAATAATTTTCGTAATTTTAAAAGTTAATAATTGTATTTTTAACAAGTGTATAAACAAGTAATAAGTACTCATACAGAAAAATATTTCCATTACAGGAGTTCCTATTCGTGATCAAGAGAATCTCATACTTGGTGGAATCAACATCCCAGCTCGTAAGTAATATTATTATTTATCTGTAATTCAGTTTTTCCTCTTATTTAAACTTTTTGTTTTTCCTCTTAATAATAATTCCTCTTATTTACACGATATTTTCCTATTAAGGTTTTCAAATCCTCTTATTGTTTTCAAATTTGTTTTCCTCTTAATGTTTATTTCATTGCTAATATTATATTACAGAATCTCCCCTGGATTCAACCCAACCCTCTGAGTGGAGCACACCTGTACGCAGTCAACCCCAGCTGTCCCAGGAGCTAGAAGAAGATGCACCAGACGGCAACCAGCAGGCATCCTCAGATGAAGAAGAAGAAGACAATCAACCCCCTGTTCACGACATATCAGATGAAGAAGTCAACGCTCCAGATTCCCCAGAGGTACTTAACTTAGATAACGTTGTTCCGCGAGTGTTAGAAGTCATTAACCATTTCGAAGGTTCATTCTCAAGACATTCGTTCTCCATTCCCGGTCATTTAGACGCTGACCCCAGCTTATATATAAATAGGTATAGGGAATTTTTTATAGAATATATAGACAATCAGTTCAGACAAATACAGGAAGAATTCCCTCCCTCATTTCACATTTACCCTGATGTAAGCCTAATTTTGCAAAAACTTAATCATGCCGACAATCAATATGAAATATTAGACGAAGTATTTTCAATTAGAGGAGAAACTCAGACTGTTACACAGGAAGAGGTGGAAGTTCTTGTAAATTCATGGGTTGACGAAATGTCTGCTAAAATTGACGAATGCCTAAAAAATGTCCAATCCTCAAGTGTAGGAATTCATTCCATGTCAGGCTTTGCCATTAATTTTTCGTATATTCGCCACCCTATGCACCTTGGATCTTACGTACCATATCCTGCAAAATTAAAGGGTAAAGAATCAGTATTTAATCCTGAAAGTGAAGGAGATGAGTGTTTGTTACAGTGCATTGCCGCGTATAAAAACTTAGCATTGGGCAGGACTATGGATAACGTTAGACATCATTACAAAAACCTTCGATGGTGTAGAAGATTCGTAGTATGGGCAGATGAAATCAGATTCCCCGTATCATTTGATAACCTTAAGAAAATAGAGAAGCTTAACAAAATTTCTATTTATATTTATACAATAACTCATGAAAGTAACAGATACTATCTTAGTTTAGCTAGGAAAAGCCAGGAAAAGTATGCCGATAAAGTCCCTTTGTTGTTATTAGAAGGCAAGCATCTCTGTCTGATCAAGGATTTTGATAAATTTGTAAAGAATATTAACCATAATCGGTATAAAATTCCTGACACTCATAAATTCTGCAAAATTTGTCTTTTGCATGCTCCCTTAGATGAAATTCAAGCTCACGAAGAGTCATGCACTGTATCCCAAGTATTTTCGTTCTATAATCCTAGTGATAAAATCAGTTTTAAAAATTACGGTAGGACCTATAGCCCAACTCACACCGCCTATTACGATTTTGAATGTCTATTAGACCGTCAAAATCCTAGAGGCATGGTGGAATGTAAGCATAAAGCAATTGCTTATGCTTACATGATTTTAGACAGGGAATTCAATGTCGTAGAAACGTATTCATACGTAGGCCCAGACGCGGTCAATCATTTTATTACAAAGCTAGAAGCCTCATGGAAAGCTATTCATGCTCAGCTCCCCAACTTCCCTAAGAACTTGTCTAGAGAACAGGAAAGAATGTTTCAAAGACAAAATACGTGTCAATTGTGTCATCAAACTTTCAAGGATAAGAAAGATAAACATAGACATCATAATCATGCTATTCAGGAAAATAATTACTTAGGTGCTTATTGTGCTCGTTGCAATTTACAATGTAAAAATGCTCGTAGATACTTGACCACATTTTCCCATAATGCTGCCTATGATCTTGGAATTATACTTAAAGAACTGTCCAAAAATCCTCACCGCGATGTAGAAATTCTAACCAAGGAAGGATTGAAATTTATGCAAGTCATCATAGGTAAACTTAAATTCCTAGATAGCCTAGCTCTCCTTAATGGGTCATTAGGAACCTTAGCAAGCGAGCACGTTGCCAGTAAGAAACCCACCAAGTACACTGAACACATACTAAATGGCGTATCCGATGAAGCTAAAGCTCTGTTAATTAAAGGTAAACAAAGCCTATGTTATGATTATATTTCTTCCATGGACGTGTTAGACGAACCTCAGCTCCCTTCGCGAGATAAGTTTTACAATGTTTTACATGACTCTCCACTGTCTGAAGAAGATTATAACAATGCTCTTAAAGTATTTAATTTAGGGAACTGTACAAACATCAAGGATTACCTCATGTTATATTTAAAAGTTGACGTGGGAATGCTAGTTGATATATTTACACTTTGGCGAACATCACTGAAAGAAATTTATGAACTAGATATTGTTTTCTATGTATCACTTCCTAGTTATGCTTGGGACGCGTTCTTATTTAAATCAAAAGTTGTACTTGACTATGTGTATGATCAGAATATATATGATTTGTTGAGAAGGAATCTTAGAGGAGGGTTCACATCTTCCATTAGACAATTTACACAGGCTGTTAACGAGCACACTACATCTAACCCTAGCTCTGATGACGATACTCACATTTTGTACCTCGACTTTAACAGCTTATATGCAGCGTGCATGGCTGAGGTACTTCCCCAGGGAGGGATTAGACAATTAACTGACCTTGAGCGGGATACCTTATTAGGGCAAGGGTTACAACATATCCCCTGTAATCAAGACAAAGGTTATTGGATTTTATGCGATACAAAACATGTATCTCCCGAGGTAGCCAGGTATACTGATGATCTGCCCCTTGTACTGTCTCATACTAATATAACTGAGGAGTTTTTGTCAGAGTACAGTAAGAAAACCCTTAATGATGAAAAACGTAAGCTCCCACCTAAAAATACTAAGTTAATTGCATCCCACTTGCCCCAAAACGACTACTTAGTAAGCCTTGATTTCCTGCAATTGCTATTAAAACTTGGACTAGAAGTTGAACGAGTAAAAACAATCTATGACGCGTAGATTAAAAACAATAAAATCTTTTAAATAGGGAGCCTGATTAAATAATCAGGCTCCCTATTTAAAAGATTTTATTTCAACCAACATTCGAGAACGAGCCAATACCACCTGTAAAGTTAAAGGAAAAGCTTTTAAACTCATAAGTAATAGTCTGTACGGGAAATCAATGACAAATATATCTCGATATGCTAATACTCACCATCTAGTAACGACAAAACATTCATTCTTAACTCATGCAAGAAACCCGTTGTATAAACGAGCTGTCTCTTTAGGTCAAGATAGGGTTCTCTGTACAGTAATGAAAGACATCCTTAAAGTTACCACTCCTTCTTACATGGGATATCAGATCTTGCAGATAGCCAAGAGGCGTTTATACGAGTTCTGGTATAATGTAGTTAAAGCCCATTATGGGGAGAGAGCTAGACTAATTTATACGGATACAGACTCATTCATATTTACTCTGACCTGTAAAGATGCTTTCCAAGAAATGACAAAAGCTCCTCTAGTAGATTATATGGATTTCAGTAATTTCGACAAAGATCATCCCATGTATTCTGCTACTCGTAAAGGTGAACTAGGACTCCTCAAGTCAGAAGTAAAGCAGAAAATCATAACTGAATTAATTGCACTCAAGCCTAAAACTTATTCTCTCCTAACCCTTGATAATGAACATTTATGTAAATGTAAAGGGATTCCTTATCACCAACAAAAGAAAATAACACATGCATCTTTTCAGAACACATTAGAGACAAATACAACTTTTAATTTTGTATCCCGATCTATTCGTAATGTTAATGGACAGATATGCACGTGTAAAACAACTAAGCGCGGTCTGTCAGCTTTTGATGACAAGAGGTACCTCATTAGTCCCACAGAGTCATTAGCTTACGGTCACCCAGACATTCCAGAGCGTGAGGTACAGGTACAGGTAGAGGAAGAGGTAGAGGAAGAGGTACAGGTAGAGGAAGAGGTGCAGGTAGGGGATCCAGTAATTGTAGATAATCCCCAACCAAGACGTCAATTGTTCCCCATTTTTAATCTTTGGGAAAAGCGGGATAGAGTCGCTCAGCAATTATTCCCTAACAACAACAACTAAGTCTGTTACTGTATTGTCCATGTATTATCTATAACTATATTCAAATGTCTATGATATTGTATTGGCTATGATTTGTTACTGTATTTGATATGAAAATGACTAAGATTTGTTACTGTATTGGATATGTTATGACTATGATTTAATGTCTATGATAATGTATATTCTATGATTTTATTACTGTATTTGATATGTTCAAATTGCTATTTTAAGACTATGATTTTATTTGCTATGATATTGTATATTCTATGATTTTATTACTGTATTGGATATGTTATGACTATGATTCAAATGTCTATAATAATGTATATTCTATGATTTTATTACTGTATTGGATATGTTATGACTATGATTTTATTGGCTATGATATTGTATATTCTATGATTTTATTACTGTATTGGTTATGTTATTACTATGATTTTATTAGTTATGTTTAAATAAAACTCGAATGTAGATTTCGTTTAAATACTCCTTTCATTATATATTTGTAGTTAGTCTATTGAATCCTAGCAACATGGAAGGGCAGAAAAAAGTTATTACTGAATCCCAGTTGAATATATTTAGTGAACCGTCAAGAATTATTATTGCTGGATTTTCAAATGGTGGGAAGAGCTATTTATGTGCTAAAATGATAGAGAAATATCAGCAGAACTTTGCAAAAATAATTATCTGTGGAAGCGGGTATAAAGAGTTGAGAACTAATCCACTTATTAAACATAAGATATCTTTTTACTCTGAAATTGTAAACCCTTTAGATGATCGTGATCCAGAGGACACATCTCATATATTAGTTGTTTATGATGACTTGTATGTTGAATCTACAAACTCTAAAATAGTAAGTGATATATTTACTAAGGGACGGCATGAGAACATCTCTGTTATTTTTATAACCCAAAATATATTTTTCAGTGGGAAGTTTTCTAGATCTATAAGTTTAAATGCTTCTCATTTTATTCTGCTTAAATCAAGAGACTTGTCCCAGATAGAAACATTAGGCAGACAAATATTCGGAAAACAAGATGCCAAGAAATTTTTAGATATATATAAGAAAGTGATTTCTCGACAGTATGGGTATTTACTTGTTGACTTGGGCGTTAAAACACCTGAATCCATAATATTTAGGGGAAATATTGTAAATGAACCCCCATATGAAATAGTGTATCAATGGTGAACATTACACAAACTCTTAATAAGATATACAATGACCCCAAGTCCATAGGTGGGTTTGGTGGCGTTTTAAAATTGTATAAGGCTGCAAAGAAAACAATCCCTGAAATAACTATAAAAGATGTGAAAGACTATTTAAAAACGTCTAATGCTTATACCTTACATCTGTTAAAAAAACGTAAATTTAAACGAAGACGTATCTTAGCACCTAGACCTAAAGCTTTCTTTACCAGTGACTTGGCTGATATGACATTGTTAGCTAAGCACAACAATGATATTAAATATTTATTAGTTTGTGTTGATATATTTTCAAGGTTTGCACATGTAGTTCCACTATCCACTAAATCAGGTCAGAGTGTAAGTGAAGCCATGAAAGCTGTTCTGGATTTACCTTCATCAAAAGGTGTAAGGAAGCTTAACACTGATAAGGGCGGTGAATTCTATAATAAATATATGAAACGATTGTTAGACAGTAAAAACATTGATCTGTACAGTGTATTTTCTCAGGAAACTAAAGCCAGCATTGCAGAGAGATTTATAAGAACATTGAAAACGAAGATATATAAATATTTAACGGCTTATAACACCTTAACCTATATAAATGTTTTACCTGATATGGTTAAAACGTATAATAGAACACCACATAGAGGATTAAAGGGGAAAATACCTATTGATGTACATGCTTTATCTTTGCCTCAAGATGTGACTAGGCAGTTTAAGCTCATGTATAAAGGAGAGCAGCAGACTAAGCCACGCATCAGTAATCATCTGTCTGTAGGAGATACAGTACGGCTTGCCTTATCTAATCGTATTTCAAAGTTCAAAAGAGGTTTTCATCAACAGAACACTAAGGAAATATTTACAATTGCTCAAATTGATACTAAACAACCCGTGCCTTTATATTATCTAAAGGACTTAAATAATAGACTTATAGAAGGCGGATTTTATAGAGAGGAATTGACTCCCACCTACTTGTCAGATACATTTGAAATTGAGAGAATTATAAGTAAACGTAAAGTTGGTAATACTACTTTATATAAAGTTAGATACGTCGGTTACGACAGTTCATTTGATCAGTGGGTGAATTCAGATGACGTGAAGAAACTATGAAGAAGAAGCCCTTAGTTAGCAAGTATCGTGGATTTATTGAACTATTAGCTAGATTAGGTTATAATTCTAGGAAAAAGTTAATTAAGACTCTTAAAAAGGAACATATACTTTGCTTATCAGAAATATTTAATAATTTCTTAAAAAATAAAATTGAAGTTGGGAAGCCTATTTTAAAGAGACTTTCTAAATATAGAGCTCTACTCCATACATTAGCCTGTAAGAAGAAAGCTATTTCACTCAAGAAAGACATATTAACAAGTAAAAAAGGAGGTAATTTATTGGGCATTTTACTTCCCATAGCTATAAATTTCATTTCAAGGCTATTTAATAAGGAATAATGAAAGAATTCTATCTTGTACCACGAAAAGCTATTGATCAACAGAAGCCTACGGCAGTAAGTGTTGAGAAGCCTACGATGACAGTGAGAACAAATCCTGTTATACAACACTTGATAGACTTAAGATTAAAGCTTAAGGATTATGATTTTGCTGTCTCCTTGTTAAATTATTTTAATACAACTGGACTTGTAAAGTGGGATGAGGAAGGGAACATTACATCGCCAGTTACTGGGATCAATATTGTTGATGACGTTATAGGCAGGATGTGCACTCCGAAATTGTTATTCCCAGAAGATAAACTGCCAATTGCAAAGTTGTTCTACTCTTTGACCTCTACACCTAAGAATTTATTTAGAAATGTAGATGCGAAAAATCAAGTGTTTTCTCCTCCAAGTTTGAAGAGGAAGATCAAGGCTGTAGATGAAGGAGAGTCTACCTGGATATCATATTAAGGTGAGTTTCTGTTTATTTTTATCATTTACTATTAGTCTACAGGATGGATAGTTACGTTATATATGCAGCGAGTAACTCTGATACTGATGTATTTAAAAACAATGCTCCCAATGCTTTTGAAAATAGATTACATAATCAGCTGCCTTTAGACCCGAATAAAGCTTATGAAGTGTGCCTGAAGAATATATTCCTGCCTCCATCTTATTTCGCTGTTAGGAGGAATGACCCGGAAAGTTTTATTTCAGTTCAACTTCTAGTGTCTAATAAAAGTTTATCTGATTTGAGTACGGTGAATACATCTTTCAATTTAAAGTCGGATATTTTAGCCAGTGATAATTGCATAGAGCTAACGACTATTTTAAATAGAGAAATTTCTACTATATTTTCAAAAGGTTCACTGAGTTTTATAGGACCCGTACTTAATTATAATTTCCCAGATCACGGGGACGTTTATATGAAATATGATTCGAGTATTAATCGAATTAAGTTTAATGCAGCATTTAGTGAGAAGTTGTTAAAATTATTTATTACAAAGGATGGAAAATTAGTTGTTCGAATTTCTTTATCTTTCGGTCGAAATATATGTAAAGTTATTGGAGCTGAAGTAGGTAAAGCCTATGATATTTTTATTATGAATAAGCCACCTAATAACAGGTTATTTGTACAAGATACTTGCTATTATCATCCTAGGCCAGGAGGCCGTATAGATTTCTTGTGTGTATATTGTGATAAGGTGCAGCCCACCATGTTTGGTAATCAGATTGTAAATATCTTGGATGTTGTTTCGTTTCAAAGTAATGTAACACACAGGAAATTATATAAACCTTTAAATACGACTAATATTGATGGCATCAGTATTAGATTAACAGATCAAGATGGGGAGCCTGTATATTTTGAAAAGGATGGATGTACGATTGCAGTATTACATATTAGACCCGTTGATATATAATGGCATGAGTAGAGGGAGTTTATCATTCTCTCTTGGCCTGTTTAAACATGAGGGTCGGGTTTGTACCGCTGTCTGTTGACGAGGTAGGGCGATTTATCGCTCCTCGAGGGAAGAGAGGTGGAGCACTGGGCGATATTACTGTTTTTGATAGAAGACATTTAAGAGGAGGTGGAATATTAAGTTTCTTAACTGGTCTAGCTCGTAGAGCAACTCCTTTCCTATTAAAAACTATCATGCCAGCTGCATTGACAATGGGACAGAATGTTTTGCAGGATATTAATGCCGGTCAAGGTACTTTGAAAGATTCAATTAGAAAACGCGGTATGGAAACATTGAAAAGTATTGGTCCTAAATTGTTAGCAGGTGGCCGAATAACGAAAAGAAAAACGAAAAGACCTGCCTATATAAAGAAAATGGATAGATATAAAGACGTGTTTTCATAAAAACAGTACTAGTTGTATGCTAGACGCAGACATGATGAGTGTAAATGCTCCTAGTGCAGCATTGCAAGTTCCTTTAGAAAATTATACAGCTGCTATAAGCGATGGCTTTCCTAAAGTTAGTCCTCATAGAATGGTTGAAAGTACGATATTTTCAAGACAGACACAGGATATTTTACCTGTGAATTCAAGTATTAACAATAAATTTAAAGACTCTTATATTGAATTTCGTATCCCGGGAGTTAAGGGCCAATTTATTGATCTTTCGAGCTTGACGCTAGAACTGATGGTTGAATTAACGGGACCTGACGGAATTACGGCTTTAGCGGATATTAAAAATGCATCAATAGTCAATGGCTTGTCCCAGACAATGTTTAAAGCTGTAACTGTTTATTTAAATGAGCAAGTGGTGGAAACTAATTCACTATTTTCATATTTATCATATGTAAAGCTAATGACGACGCTTTCTGAATGTAAAGCTGAAAGATTTAAAGAACTGACGTATTTCTATAATGATGTTTTCCCTGAAAAATATGATGTAGATTATTTTAAGAATGCCTCAGAAGACCTTAAATCTAGATTTGTAAAGTTAAAAACTGAGGGAGTAAATTGTTGCTTTAAACTGCTATTGGACATTACAACTTTGAGCGAATATCTTTTGGATGGAATTGATATTCGTTTGAGATTAGAACTTAACAGTGATCCGTGGGTTATAAACAGTATTGAATCTGGATATAAGTTTAACATAAAACTAGCTAGAATGTGGATTGATCGGATAACTCCATTTGCATCTGGATTGGAGGCTATTAATAGAGCTCTGGCTGAACAAAATACACCAGTTACATATACGTTTGATAAGACACTCCATAAGACGTTCATTCTCGGTAATGGGCAGCAGAGATTAAGTATTGACCAGCCATGGGGGAGCATTATCCCAGATAAATTATTTATTATGATGATGGATATGGAAGCAATATCAGGAGCGTATACACTTAATCCACTTTATTTCGATCACTGCGATTTATCTAATGTATATATTACACGTGATGGGACAAACTTATTTAATATAACATGCAAGTTCCCGAATAAATGTTCGAAACTATACTACGAGACTCAAAATACAGTAGGCTTTAATGCTTGCAATACCTTGACATATAATTCATTTATAAAAGGAAGAACATTACTGGCATTTAGACTAACGCCTGAGGAATTGAGAGATACCCTTCCTATAGAGGCTTCGGGCAACCTGAGAATTACATTAGAATTTGCTGTTCCAGCGAAATCAAATAAAGTTATTATTTTATTCGGAATTACAACGGGAGTATTGAGAATTTATTCCGATAGGCGAGTTGTGTGTGATACAAGAGCATGAACTGCAAACAAATTAATACGGCATTGAACGATATGAAAGGTAGTAAAGCTAAATATATTGGATGCTATTTAGCGACGGATATATATAGAATAATGAAGCAAATACGGGACAGGCCGATTATGTTTATAATAAATACCTTAGGAAGAGACTCTAAGGAAGTAATGGGTCACTGGATTGCTGTATATAAATCTAAACGGAAAATAGTTATACTCGATTCATATGGAATAAATGTGTATTCGCCATATATTTCGGAGTTTTTAAATTATTATAAAGACTGTGATGTATACACGTTTACAGAGAGACTTCAGAGTTTAAATACTTACGTATGCGGGCTATATGCGATGTTTTTCTGTTACCATCTTTCAAACAAGGATCTAAAAACTGCAATAAAGCTATTTGAAACTAGTTTTACTTATGGAGAATATATGCAGAATGATAGGAACGTAATGAGGCTATCTTATGCTTTATTTAAAAATATGCCGAGCTGCTATGAAACGCTGTGTTATGATAAGAGCGATATTTGTTGGAAAATGTGCTTGGAGACGACTGGCTGAATGAGGCTATAACAAATTATCTAATGGAAAATGGTGAGTACATTTGTTTTGAGGTTTTATGTGTATGATAAATATTGTACATGTGTAAACGCTATCTGAAACTGTTATTCTTTATTTACAGAGATGAAGAGTGAATAGGACGGATATTATACAAGCGGATTGAGGAGCGAGCTTCTTAGAACTTCGGGCTAAATGAGTCGTTTATTATAAATTGTGTAAACTATGAATTAGATGACTAAATAAATTATAAATAAATAAATAAGTTTTATTAACGCTTAATGTATATATATATAAATTATTACGGTGGCGAATGCCGACAATGACTGGTGGATGTCTGGGGCAGGTAATCAGGTGATGATTGCCTCGGGCAGATAGCCTGGGGCAGGTAGCTGGGGCCAGCTTAGATAGTCTCTGAGGCAGTTTCAGTATTAAAGGTTACATTGAGATGCTTCGGTTGATTTGTATAAAACTGACTGGTTAATGAAAAAGGAATAAAATATTAGTATGTCAGAAAATAGGAAGAGGGAATAATATGAAGAGGAGAGAGGGAGAGAGGGAGAGAGGAGGGACGGTCCAGATATTATGAAGAAGATAAGATAAGATAAGAGCCGACTGGCTGGCCGGGCGTAAGGTAAATAAAGGTGACGCGAGAGATTGCGAGGTAAGGGGGGAGGGAGGGGGGTGTGATGTACGAAACCCTGAAAACCATGACTTACACAGGTGATTTTCTAAATTTATATGAATAACTAAGGCTTACATAGACGATTTTTCTAAGTTGAAAACAGGTAAAATATGTCCGTAGAGTTCTCCTGGAAACCCTAAAGCGCTACATACGTTACTTGAATTTGTCCCATAAGGCCTTAACAAACTTCTAAGTCTCGGAAATTATTTTTCTCATAAGAACTTTAACAAACTCGTATGACATTATTTTTCATTATAAGAATTCCCTAATTCCAAATCTGTGACTCCCCAAATTCACCTGAAAACCCCAAAGCGCTACACACGATTTTTTGGACCTGAGAAAAAAAATCGTCTGTGGCGCTTACATTCCACAGGGGTCCTCGGCCAGAAAAAAAAAATCGTCTGTGACGCTTACATTCCACAGGGGTCCTCGGCCAGAAAAAAAAAATCGTCTGTGGCACTTACACCCTACTACTGTGTACTACTCATAGGGTACTAATCTGGGTGTACTACTCTGGGTTTACTACTCTAAATGAACTGCTCTAAGTGTACTACTCTGGGTGTACTACCCTGTGTGTACTACTCTGGGTGTACTACACTGAATGTAATACACAGGGTGTAATAAGGGTGTACTACTCGTTGTGTAATTGTCAAGAATTACTACTCTGGGTGAACTTCTCTGGGTGTACTACTCAGGGTGTACTACTCTGGGTGTATTACTATACCTCCCAGTGTGTACTATACCTCCCAGTGTGTACTACTCATTGAGTACTTCTCTTAAAGTACTACTCAGAATGTACGACTCAGGATATACTACTCTGGGTGTACTAATTAGGGTGTAATTCTCAGGATGTACTACTCAGGATGTGCAGGCGATGAGTCACAATAACGTGGCTGAAGTATGTTGACCAGACCACACACTAGAAGTTGAAGGGACGACGACGTTTCGGTCCGTCCTGGACCATTCTCAAGTCGATTGTGATGAGGAGATTGATTGATTGATGAAGATTAAGCCACCCAAGAGGTGGCACGGGCATGAATAGCCCGTAAGTGGTACAATTTTTTTTTCTCAGTATTCTGAGTTTGCATTTAACCATCAAGCTGTTATCGCGGGGGAGGATACTGGTTCACAGTCTTTATGAGGGTGTCCAGCTGCTGGACACCTTTGTTGACCAGGAGAGTGGCTGTGTTGATGGCTTCAGGTTGGCCACTGCATGATTCAGGAACTCTTAAAGCTCTTCTAAGGTCACTGGTTGCTTCACATTCCAGAAAATAGTGAAGTAATGGCTTTTCTGTGACAGTTTGGCAGAAGATGCACTCTCTCTGTCGGGGTTCACCAATCTCCCAGTTGCATCTGTAACCTAGACGTAGTCTATATAACCTAACTGCTATTTCCCTGTGGATTCCTTTTGGGATATTTAACCTTTCTAATTTGGTTGCCTGAAGATACCATGTTGCAGATGGCGAACCTTCAGCTATTCTCTGGTGTAGGTAGGCTTTGTTGAGATGTGAGAGTATTTTGGTGATGATGTTTTTTATGTTCTCTAGGCTGGGTTGAATTGTTTTATGTATCACTGGATGACGAGTTGCCAATTTAGCAATTTCATCAGCTTTTTCATTTAATGGGATTCCAATATGGGATGGGATCCAGTTTAAAGTTATGTTGAGTCCTTTGTCTTTAGTGACTGCTCCAAGATACAAAATGGTGGTAATTATTTCCACATTATCTTTCCACTGTTTTTGTCCTAGTATTTGAAGTGCAGCTTTTGAGTCTGTGTGTATGATTGCATTTTGAGTGTTTTGTGCAATCACATATGCGAATGCCTGTTGTATGGCAAACAGCTCAGTTTGGGTTGATGATACTAGTCCTCCCAGTCTCCAATATGTCTGTACGCTGACCGTGCAGAGAGCAGCGCCAGCACTCTCATATTCTGTGTGCACCGATCCGTCTGTGAAGATGTGGGTGGCTCCTGCTACTGCTATGCTATACATTTGCTCTTCTATTATGCGCCTTAGGATTGTCGGATCATAGGCAGCCTTTTTCATTGGGAGACTTTCTATTACTATTTTGAAAGTAGGCTCTTCCCACGGCGCGGAAGGAGTGTAATTTGGGTGTGGATGATCACCCTCTCTATCAAGAATCATCTTTTTTAAATGTAGTCTGTTTAGGACTTTTCCTGCTCTTGCAACCCAAGAGTTTCCATTGTTTTGGCCTAGTCCAACCACCAAGGCCTGCCGTACTGAGATTGGATCAGAAGAAATAATTATCTTACTGACAATTGTAGCTGTCCTTTGTGATATTCTTTCTTTTAGAGAGGGCAAACCCGTCTCCAGTCTAAGAGTTTCAAGCCTGGTCCACATGGGGGCTCCCAGTGTTGCTCTCATAGCATTGTTTTGGGCAACTTCAAGCTTTTTCCACTGTTGGTGTGATAGATTTGTGAGTGCAGGTGCGGCATAATCGATCACTGATCTGACTGCCTGTACATAGTATGTGCGAAGGACTTGCAGATTGGCTCCTCCAGAAAGGGAGGTTAGCGACCTAAGAATTGCTGTCCGGGCCGCAGTTCGCTCTCTCAAGTAAGTGACCTTTGCATTAAAATTCATGTGTGTGTCCAGGATGATTCCTAGATACTGATAGGTGTCGACCCATTCAATTGGTTGACCCTGTACTGTGAGTTGGATGTTGGGCTTCGCTATTTTTATGGGCATGGCCCATAATCCTTACAGCATGTGAGGATTCACAATCCTTACAACCCCTCAAATTACACTTTGAGGGGTTGAGTTTGATCCCAATCTGTTTTGCCTCTTTACTGATGCAGTCTAAGCATTTGGGTGCAAGGCGCGCCGCATCCCTTCCTTTTATGATGATGACAAAGTCGTCCGCGTAGTTTAACAGCCTGCAGTGATGTGGGAGTTTCAACCTCATTATTCTTTCCATTAAACAGTTGAAGAGAAGAGGGCTGAGAATACCTCCTAGCGGTGTACCATTTTCATGTCTTTTGTACTCAGAGACTGTGCCATGAAGTTTTACTCTTGCTTCTCTGTTTATGAGACAGTTTTTGGTCCAGGAGAGCAGGTTGCCTCTGACCTCTTTGTCAATGAGGCAGCAGAGAATAGCTGGGGCGCTAGCCAGTTCAAAGGCTTTTTCGAGGTCCAGGAATATCAGCATTCCTGGTCTGTCATTCAAGTGGGCTAACAGAGTTGTAATACATTCCACTGTGCCAACCCCTCTTCTATAGGCATACATATCATGGTGAAGTTTAGGCATTTTCCACTCCAGTCTGTTGAGTGCCATTCTGTCAGCCGTCTTGGCTGCACAGCTTTGGAGAGAGATGGGCCTGGGATTAGCTGGATCTTTGGGTTTTGGGATCGGCACTATGTCTGCTCTATTCCAAGCAGGTCTAGTTTGAGAAGTCCAGGCTAAATTAATTAACCTTAGGTATGCAGCGTCTCCCTCTGGGCCGAGGTTTCTAATCATTTTATAGGTTATTTTGTCGGCTCCAGGGGATGTATCCTTGGAGTTTTTCTTAGCCCGATTGAGCTCATCCAGTGTGAAGAGGGCATTAGTGTCAGAGACTTCTTCACATGCTGTAAGGATTCTGTGCCACCTTTCTTCCTCTAGTCCGGTCTGTACTGCTGATACATCTGATGGAAGTTGATTGCTGGCTGCTCTCTCTGCAAACCTGGTTGCCAGTACTTCGGCTTCCTGTTGAGGATCCTTGGGGTGTGGAGCTTTAGGTGTTTTATTCACTTTGGCTCGATGAATTTGCTGCCACATCTCTCCAAGAGAGGTGTGTTCATTCAGGTGTGAACACCATTCCAGCCACTTTTGTTCTTTTATTTGTCTGGTCTCTCGATGCACATGTTCCTTGACCTCACAAAGTAAGATCCTGTTGCGGTCACTTGGCTGCTTTTTGTATAGCTTTCTTGTTCTGTTGAGTCTATGGTTGAGTTCTTTGACACGTTCGCAATAGTACCAATGATCTTTATAGTGTCCGGTGGACTGTTTTTCAGTGGGATTGAGTGGTTGGCTGCACTTTGAATCGCTTTGACAAATTCTTGTTCTGCCTGATTAATGTCTTCGGGAAGATCATAGTTTCTTTGCCACTCTGAAATGAGGTTTTGAAATCGGTCCCAGTTTGCTAAAGCAAAGTTCCAGGCTTCAGATGGAGGCGGAGGTGGGGTGGGTAGGTCTAACTGAAGATCAATTTGGACCCCATAGTGGTCGCTTGTGAGTGTGGGCTCAACTGACCATGTTGCTGCATCTCTTAGGGAGGCTGAAACGAAGGTTAGGTCTAATCTGCCTCCTTGGATGTGGGTAGGTTCATTCTTGTTTAGGATTTGTATTTCTGGAAGCTGGTCTAGTAGATGTGAAATGTGAATGCCGGCTTCATTTGTTCTGTTCGAGCCCAGTGCCAATCGATGATGGGCATTAAAATCTAAACAAAAGATTGTGTTTGTTGTTATCGCGTGTCCAAATAACACAGAGAGATCCATTTCGGCATGTGGAAACCTGTACACATTGAACACTTCAAGTTTGTCGTGTCTCAGCTCAATGGTAACTCCCATTACCTCTGTCCCTGCTCCACAATTGGGTGGGCTGGTTATGGACTTGGAGATCAGGTCACATTTTACATAGATTGCACATCCCCTGGATTGCCCATTGATCCATGGAAGGAAGAAGCCTCGATAGCCTGAGATTTTAGGTTCTAATCCGGCTCGAAGCAGGCTCTCCTGCAGTATCAGGAGAGGGCAACCAAGGGCATGTCTATGCCCTTGGTTGCTGCTACTCTCGTGATGAGGAGGTAGAGACAGGCAATAAATAGGCAAGAGAGAGCTGAGGAGAAAAGTAAGGTGAAGGGGATAGTAGTAATAATGAGAACTGCAGAAGGCCTATTGGCCCATACGAGGCAGCTCCTATTATAACCACCGAAGGAGATAGTAATAGGAATAAGAAGAGGATAGCAAGGGAGCGTAGGAGAAGACAATGAACAGAAAAAGGGGAGAAGAGAGAAAGAAAAGGAAAGAGAAAGAAAGATAAATGGAAGGGTTAAGCTTATGTTAAGTCACGTTTGTTAGAAAGATTAGAGCATTTGAGTATATACTGTGAAAGGGAAGAGTCCACAGCAACAAAGCCAGGACTCAAGTTCATATTGGGTACATTGTGTATTAGAGCCGATTCAACAAGACGGCGTCTGTGTAGAGTAGAGGCAGGAAAGATTATTTTGGAGGAAGACCAATCAATGGGATGATTAGAATCCCTCACATGGCAGAAGAGAGCATTGTTAGTGGCTGCAGACTTAACACTTCTCTTGTGTTCTTTAAGTCTGTCATTCAGTGTATGGCCAGTTTCGCCAAAGTATTGGAGAGGACAAGATGAACAGGAAATAGAGTAGACACCAGCAGCATTAGAAGCAGGAGGAGCAGTGTAAACTAGATTGTTACGAAGTGTGTTAGTTTGTCGAAAGGAGAGTTTGGAGTAGAGCCCTTTAGAGAGCCCATTCCCAAGACCATTTTCATAGAGCTAGTGCTGTGTCCATCTAGCTATTTCCAATTTTCCAGATTAGTTTACCATCAACAAACCTACCAAACCAGACCCTAGCTTATCCTAACACAGCATTAGGTAAATTCATACAAATTATCCCAATTTGTGCCAATTCCACTAAATTTTTCTCAATTGTATCAAACTAAAACCCCAAATTCTACTAATGTACCTATGCACAGCAAATCCAGAGCACGAGTTGACAGTTAAGAGCTGTTAATGTCTATTCCCAGCTCCCATTCCACCCAAGATTATAGTTAATTTTGCTAATATATTATTATGTGAAGTATGATATTAATAGGTATTTTTTCCTCATAATTAGCACAAACCAACCACCTCGGACCTAACCTCTGATACGCCATATACTTAGAAAAGTGATGTTTTTTCGATATGTACCTAACTACCCCGCACCTAACCAGCAGAGGTCTTTGAGCTTTGTTGAATATTGGATCTATATTCTTGGAAAAGTGAAGTTTTTGATATGAACCTAACCACAGTGTGCCTAACCTGCTTGGATCTTTGTTGAACATTGTAACCATATTCGTAGAAAAGTGATGTTTTGGATATGAACCTAAGTACCCCTCGCCTATTAAACTTGGATTTATGTCCAATACTGCAGCTATATTGTTGGGTAAGTGTTTTGTTTTTACACATCAACCCAACCGTCCTGAACCTAACCTCCCTTTGTCTAACTTCAAATTTATCGTATTTATGGGGAAAAGTGTTGTTTATGTATCAACCCAACCGCCCTGGACCTAACCTCTGGTGCATGGATCTTGGTTCAATATTGCATCATATTCTTAGCAATGTTTTTTTGTTTTTCACATCAATACAACCATCCCCAACCTCTATTACCTGGGAGGTTTAATGGAAAATATGTTAATAATGGGAATTTTCTCTACATATGTTGAACTTAACCATCCTTAACCTAACCTTAGTCAGAAAGGGTTATGAACCACTAAGACTATAAAATTACCATTATCCAATTTTCTTATCCTAAACCGTAACTAGGGGGTTTAGACTCCCCGTTACCTCGATATTATTCTATGTATTTAAGGTAGGACTATATTTTCACATATTAACCTATCATATCCCTAATTCACCCCTATAATTATTAACTACCCTATGCTATAATTTCGAGGCAAGGGGGAGTCTAAACCCCCTCGACACACACTAGCTCTATGAAATTGAAATTTGGAACTGTGGATGTTGTGCCTAGACTGGATATCGGATATAGGAAATATACTTGGACTTGGCTAAAATGGGTTTTGGCTGTGCTATGTTACAAATCATTTTTGGGTATATTTGTGGAAATCGTCTTAAATTAGGATACATTTAAATAAGATAGTACAAATTTCGCTATTATTAATCAAATCTAGCTTTGGATATGCTAGGCTAGGTTAGGTGAGGTTGTGTAGGTTAAGATATATAATATCTTAGAGGTAATGAAGTAACATATTCATTTTTTTTAAATTTACCTATTGTGTTCGTTCTAGCTATACCTAACTCACGTATTGACAGAGGTGACATAGGCTTGTATGTGAGGATATGGGATGCTCATATTGAGTTAGTTTAGCTTTTGCTAGGTTGAATTTGGTGAAATTTCTATAGTATAGATATAACTTTTGATAGATTTAGTTGAATTTAGGTTCTAATTGATTGCATTTTTGATGAGATATAGTAAATTTGCTTAAAATTATCATATAATTTTACTGACTTCACCTAACCTCGCTTGTCCCTAACATAACAAAGGCTAGACTCAATAAGTCACTTTGAGGGTTTGTCTAAATAAATATGGGTGACATGATTGAAGAGGATGTAACAAGGGGGTATTAATAAGACATTAAAAACAATGAACATATGCTAGATGAATAGTTTAGCACTAATAATGTTGAAACATTTATGGTAAATGGGTTATTATATTGAGCTCATAGGATGTCAGACTTGCCATTGATTCTTGTGAAATTCTGACTTTGGGGGTTGGTTAAACTCGGCATATTATAAATGATGACCAAAACATACCTAGAAAAATATTATGCAAATTGTGTATTGTTTTACCTAGTTGGTTGTGACTGTAACTGTGCAAATAGCACAATTATTATGCTTGTACAGATTCTGTATTTTGCATAAGTCGTATGATGACTGCAATTATGTATTAATCATATTCCTACGAAATGTGTATTGTTTGTGCAAGTTGTGTATTAATTGTGCATGTTTTGTATGTGTATTTGTGAAATTGAGTAGTTGTGTTCCTATTTGGGTTAGTTGTGGATTGATTATATTTTGTGCAAGTTGTGTATTAATTGTGCATATGTTGTAATTGTATTTGTGTAAATTGCGCATTTGTGGTAGTTGCGTATTTAAATATTTGGGCTAGTTATATATTGTATGTATTTGTTCTGGATATGTAATTTGAGTGCATTTATGCAAGTTGTGTAATAATAATTATGAAAGATGCATAATATTTGCGTAAGTTGTGTATTAATTGGACATGTTGTGTGATTATATATGGACGAATTGTGTATTTACACCTGTTATGTATTGATTGTCATTAAGCGAGTTAAGTAATTATATAGCAAGTTTGCTTGTAGTTATTGTGCCAAGTGTGCAATGATATGTAATAATTACACTATTCGTGAAATAATTGTCCATGTTTAACAATCGTTTTGTGCGAACAGTGTATTGATGCAAGTTGTGTTTTTAATTTGCTGAAGTGGAACTGGGGCGACGGTATTTTTTTGTGCGTAATGTGTATTTTGTGTAAGTTCTGTATATGTAATCGGAAAAAAATAGATCTTCATGTGCAAGTTTGAAAGTGCATTTTGGTTTATGAGACAATGCATTGGTGTTTTGTGAAAATTATGTTTGTGAAATTTTTTAATTTTAATGAAAGGGCATTTTTTATTATCTAAATGTATAAGCAAGTTGCTATATTTGTGCAAATACCATACTCTGTGTAAAAAATGTACTTTGATTGTACATGCAATATTTGTGTAAATGGTATATTTTTGTGTGCAACTGACATATTTTGCATGTTAATGAAATATTTTGTCTATAAATGACATATTTTGTGTGTGAATGGTATATTTTGTGTGTAAATAATATTTTTGTGCACAAATGACTAATTGTGCAAATTGTGTAATGATCTGTAAGAATTACTCAATTTGTGTAACAATTGTCCATGTTTTACAATCGTTTTTGTGCGAACAGTGTATTTATGCAAGTTGTGTTTTTAATTTGCTGAAATGGAACTGGTGCGACTGTATTATTCTTGTGCAAATTGTGTATTTGTGTAAGTTCTGTACATGTAATCAAAAAAATAGATCTTCATGTGCAAGTATGAAAGTGTATTATGGGTTATGAGCAAGATTGATTGATTGATGAAGATTGAGCCACCCAAAAGGTGGCACGGGCATGAGTAGCCCGTAAGTGGTGGCCCTTTGGAGCCATTACCAGTATCATTACCTGATACTTACCAGTATCATTACCTGATACTGGAGATCTGTGGAAATGCGACTGCACCCTGCGTGACGGGAGATGTCTCCCCCGTCGTGTTTATGAGCCAATGTGTGGGTATTTTGCAAAAATTCTGTTTGTGAAATTGTGTAATTTTAGTGAAAGTGCATTTTTGATTGTCTATATGTATAAGCAATTTGCTATATTTGTGCAAATACCATACTTAGTGTAAATGTCACACTCTGAGTGTCCATGCAATATTTGCCTAAATGGTATATTTTTGTGTGCAACTGACATATTTTGTATGTAAATCACATATTTTAGTTTGTGAATGGTATATTTTGAGTGTAAATAAAATTTTTGTGCATAAATGACATATTTGGAGTGTAAATGTTGTATTTTCTGTGTAAATGTAATTTAGTATGGATTGTGCTTTAAAGCACAATCAACAAATGTGGATTGTGTGGCATTAGTGTGTATTTTATAGCATAGCATTTATAGCATTTTTATAGCATAGCATATATAGCATTTTAAGCACAATTGTGCTTAAAATGATATATTGCGTGTAAATGTGCATGTGTTTTATAATGGGGTTACTGAAATCTTGTTCTTAAATACATTTTAGGGTTTCATATTGCATAAATTGCGGTGCGACATTTGAATAGCTATTTGATGGATGCGAGGACAGTTGACTATCCTATGAACACAGCTACTGATCCGCTGAAATACCAGATGTACGGTATCTACTTGCGGATTATAGTACGATATCTAGCTACTGTGTTTCATAATTGCTGATGTGTAAAAAAATATTATGTGAGCTATTTATTATAAACTATTATTGCAAATTAATATCAGGTGTGGGGTTTTTTTGATTGTTTTAAGCGCTGGTAGGACATATATATGAATGATATATATATATATATATATATATATATATATATATATATATATATATATATATATATATATATATATATATATATATATATATATATATATGCGAACAAGCCTGAATGGTCCCCAGGACAATATGCAACTGAAAACTCACACCCCAGAAGTGACTCGAACCCATACTCCCAGAAGCAACGCAACTGGTATGTACAAGACGCCTTAATCCACTTGACCATCACGACCGGACAATAATGAGGTGATAGCCGAGGCTATTTGAACCACCCCACCGCCGGCACTCGGATAGTAATCTTGGGCATAGCATTTTACCAAATCACCTCATTCTATGGGGCACACGTGAGGAACACAAATGCGAACAAGCCTGAATGGTCCCCAGGATAGTCCGGTCGTGATGGTCAAGTGGATTAAGGCGTCTTGTACATACCAGTTGCGTTGCTTCTGGGAGTATGGGTTCGAGTCACTTCTGGGGTGTGAGTTTTCAGTTATATATATATATATATATATATATATATATATATATATATATATATATATATATATATATATATATAATATATATATATATATATATATATATATATATATATATATATATATATATATATATATATATATATATATTATTAAATATGACCGAAAAAGTAATATTAATAATTCTAACACGAATTTTCTCAATCTTTCGTACATTACGCTTCACTGTTGGAGGTAAATCAAAAATCACTTCTCCAAAATTCATTTTTATATCTAGTCTGACGCGACACGGGCGCGTTTCGTAAAACTTATTACATTTTCAAAGACTTCACAAATACACAACTGATTAGAACTTACGTATCTCTGATTTTATATCTACATTTGAGTGAGGTGGGAGGGGTGATGTGGCATTAACACAAGACAGAACAAGAGGGGATATTAATAGGGTATTAAAAGTATCAACACAAGACAGAACAGAAACAATGGGTATTGAATAGAAGTGTTTGTAGAAAGCCTATTGGTCCATATTTCTTGATGCTTCTATATTGGAGCGGAGTCTTGAGGTGGGTAGAATATAGTTGTGCAATAATTGGCTGTTGATTGCTGGTGTTGACTTCTTGATGTGTAGTGCCTCGCAAACGTCAAGCCGCCTGCTATCGCTGTATCTATCGATGATTTCTGTGTTGTTTACTAGGATTTCTCTGGCGATGGTTTGGTTATGGGAAGAGAAGGTCAGAGGAAGAGAAGGGCGAAGGCTTCTCTTCCCATAACCAAACCATCGCCAGAGAAATCCTAGTAAACAACACAGAAATCATCGATAGATACAGCGATAGCAGGCGGCTTGACGTTTGCGAGGCACTACACATCAAGAAGTCAACACCAGCAATCAACAGCCAATTATTGCACAACTATATTCTACCCACCTCAAGACTCCGCTCCAATATAGAAGCATCAAGAAATATGGACCAATAGGCTTTCTACAAACACTTCTATTCAATACCCATTGTTTCTGTTCTGTCTTGTGTTGATACTTTTAATACCCTATTAATATCCCCTCTTGTTCTGTCTTGTGTTAATGCCACATCACCTCTCCCACCTCACTCAAATGTAGATATAAAATCAGAGATACGTAAGTTCTAATCAGTTGTGTATTTGTGAAGTCTTTGAAAATGTAATAAGTTTTACGAAACGCGCCCGTGTCGCGTCAGACTAGAAATAAAAATGAATTTTGGAGAAGTGATTTTTGATTTACCTCCAACAGTGAAGCGTAATGTACGAAAGATTGAGAAAATTCGTGTTAGAATTATTAATCTTACTTTTTCGGTCATATTTAATAATATATGTCTACAGGAAAGACTGCTACCAAAATATACTAATATATATATATATATATATATATATATATATATATATATATATATATATATATATATATATATATATATATATATATATATATATATATATATATATTTATGGCCTTCTCTGCCAAAGGACAGGAGGATGGCATGCAAGACACGGCGAGGTCAATGACATTATTAAGAGAAGTCTTACCACAGCCGGTTGTCCAGCAGAGAGAGAGCCCCGTTACCTAATGTATGAAACTCTGATGAGCCTGTCGGTCGCCCAGACGGAATCACGGTGAACCTATGGAAAAAGGGTAGACAGTTGGTGTAGGACTACACTTGCGTTTCTACTTTAGCCAATACCTATGTTGACTTCAGTGCTACACAAGCAGGAGGAGCAGCCAATCACCGGGAAGCGGCCAAGTCACGTAAATACAGAGACCTTGAGCACCACTACAATTTAGTCCCCATTGCCTCAGAGACACTTGGGGCCTGGGAAAAAAGTGCTGCTAGCTTTTTGAAGGAGTTGGGGTCAATGCTAATCGAAACAACTAGAGACCCTAGAGCTGCCAGTTTTCTTTTTCAGCGCCTTAGTGTGGCAATCCAGAGAGGAAATGCTCACTGCATCCATGGTTTCTGCCCGCCTTCTGAGGAGCTGGAGGAGCTGTTCAACTTGTGACAAGCAGCCTTGTACCCTGCATGTAATCAATATTGTAACTTTTTTTGTGTAATGACATTTTCAAATAAAGTTAGATAAATATATATATATATGTCGTACCTAGTAGCCAGAACGCACTTCTCAGCCTACTATGCAAGGCCCGAATTGTCTAATAAGCCAAGTTTTCCTGAATTAATATATTTTCTCTAAATTGTTTCTTATGAAATGATAAAGCTACCAATTTCATCATGTATGACGTCAATTTTTTTTTATTGGAGTTAAAATTAACGTAGATATATGACCGAACCTAACCAACCCTACCTAACCTAACCTAACCTATCTTTATAGGTTAGGTTAGGTTAGGTTAGGTAGCCGAAAAAGTTAGGTTAGGAAGGTTAGGTAGTCAAAAAACAATTAATTCATGAAAACTTGGCTTATTAGGCAAATCGGGCCTTGTGTAGGCTGAGAAATGCGTTCTGGCTACTAGGAAATATATATATATATATATATATATATATATATATATATATATATATATATATATATATATATATATATATATATATATATATATGTCGTACCTAGTAGCCAGAACGCACTTCTCAGCCTACTATGCAAGGCCTGATTTGCCTAATAAGTCATGTTTTCTTGAATTAATATATTTTCTCTAATTTTTTTCTTATGAAATGATAAAGTTACCCATTTCATTATGTATGAGGTCAATTTTTTTTTATTGGAGTTAAAATTAACGTAGATATATGACCGAACCTAACCAGCCCTACCTAACCTAACCTAACCTATCTTTATAGGTTAGGTTAGTTTTGGTAGCCGAAAAAGTTAGGTTAGGTTAGGTTAGGTAGGTTAGGTAGTCGAAAAACAATTAATTCATGAAAACTTGGCTTATTAGGCAAATCGGGCCTTGCATAGTAGGCTGAGAAGTGCGTTCTGGCTACTAGGTACGACATATATATATATATATATATATATATATATATATATATATATATATATATATATATATATATATATATATTTCAAAAGGGAAAGGAGTACCACCTCTGGCTGGAAGATGGGGGGGGACCCATAGCCTCGGAGGAAACCACACATAACGCATTGGAGGGAATGTAGGTCCCCTCCAATAAAGTTTCTGGGTGCTTTTTTCCTACCACCCCCTTCCCTTTTTTTTTTCCTTTATTGTGCATTTAAAGGTTACAGAACATACAAGACAAATGCCTAAAGGTTATGGATCTCTTGAAGCTCCTCCGCTTCTGGACAGGAACCAAGGACGCAGCAAGCATTTCCCCTCTAGATCGCCACACTGAGACGCTGAAACAAAAAACTGGAAGCCCTTGGGTCTCTGGTGACGTCAATGAGCTTGGAACCCAATTCCTTGAGAAATCCCAAGGCACTCTTGCCCCCAGGGGCCATGCGTCTCAGACGCTATGGGAACAAAGAGGTATTGACCTTCCAGTCGCCTGTACTTGAGTGATTTAGCTGTTTCCCTGTGGTTGGCCGCCCCACCTGCTTGATCAGCTCCGAAGTGTACATAGGTGTCAGCCAGGGTGGATACGCATGTGTAGTCTCACACCAACTGTCTACCTTCCTTCCATGAGTATATGGTGATGCCATCAGGGCGAAGTGCGGGGAAATCCGGGTTTTGGATCCCTAGGATGCGAGGTTCTCTCTCCGCTGGGCACCTA